>NW_028324311.1:3088546-3256046 GCF_058129835.1 Hydra viridissima
CGGCAATCGGAACTTGGGGAGAGAGAGCAAATATATTGGGGTATTTTTGTAAAAATGGCAAAAACTGTTGTTGAAGAAAAAAAAAAATCCAACCATAACCTTAATGTTTAAACTCCAAATTTAGTTTAGTCCAAATAAAACACCTCAAAACGTCTCATCTAAAAATACTCAAAAGGTCGAGATAAGTTCTCAATTGATGTCTACCTATTAATATTATTCTAGTTCCTTGCAAATATTTCAATTTTAATTAAAAACTGAAATAAATACGGATTATAATATCTTCAGGGTATAAACTATATATATATATATATATATATATATATATATATATATATATATATATATATATATATATATATATATTAGGGTGGGTCGAATTTTTTTATCTTTCCTGTACATGAACAAAAAGTTGTCTTGGCATCAGTACAGTATGAAAATAATATTTAAAGATTTTTTATGAAACGTTAAGGGGTCCCAACTTTTGATTAAAGTCTTACCTTATTTGATGTATTTTAACCATTTCCTTGGTACAATCTAAATACGTACCAACTATAAATCATTGACTAAAATGCATTGGCAAATGGTTTAGCACCTAACTAAAAGTGCTAAAAAAGAAATGGAATAAATTTTATAACGTTATTTACATGTGACGTCACCAACATTAGCAACAAACCATTTGTTGGATTTTTTAGAAACAAGCAAAATATCTAATATATTATTTTGTAACTTTATTTTCTTTTTTGCAATAACAAACCTATAGTAAAATTCAAGTAGACTAATATAGATTTATACTACAGTAGGCTATAGTTTAGACTGTAGAAAGATCACTTCATTTAACATGTAGGCCTATTTATGAGAGGGCTAAACATAATATGGTCTGTATAAATATTGGAATATTTATTGACTAAATTCTTATGAAAAATTGTTTTAACAGCTTTTATTTATTGTAAACATAACTTGTTGCAGTTCTTTTTATTATTTTAGACAAATTATATTAAATATGGATAGTATGTGTACACGAAGTGCAACTAAACATCCATTGTTTGGACAGTTAGTTGATCTTCCTGAAAATCAAATCCCATCATATGAAGACGTTATTAAGGCGTTCTATTGTAATCAGAAAACAGTATTAGAAATTAGCTTGCAAGAAAGATATTCAATTTTAGCAGACAGAGTAAAATGTGTTTATTCAAAAGCAAGTATTCCCACAATAGAAGTGAATAGCGCAATCATTAGGATTAGAAGACTTATGGATAAAGTACATACACTTGAAAAATAATCAGATGCAAAAAGAACATCAGACACGTTCACTGAGAAGTCGAATTCTTTTAAGCAGTTATTTGACATTTGTACCTGCAAATGCTTTGATTCGGGCATTAGAGATAGGAACTTATGCACGTGCCCTCTGCCAAATAAAATTCCATTGATAGAGTGGGATTTCTGGGTTCACCAGAAAACTGTTAGAAATATGATAATTGGTGGAGTAGATAAAGAAACGACAGCAACACTGGAAAAGAGACAAAAACGCAAGTTTATGAAATCAGTATGTGATGAAGCACAGTCAAAAGAGGTTGAATATATAAAAAAATAGGAAGATATTGATGAGGATGAGCGTACCACGTCTGAAAGTAATTATACATCAGAGGAAGAGACAGTATAAGTGCAGAACAGAAACAAGTACAAGGAATTGTGTAAAGCAGTTGATCGATGCAAAATTAGCAACAGAAATACATGTCTTATTGTTAATGCTGTTTTAAAAGACCTCAGCATGTTGTCTTCAGCAACAATTCTTGATCCTTCAAAGCTATGTCGACAAAGGAATTTCTGGAGAGATACTCTGGTTGAAGAACATATGCAGAGCAATAAGGAATTGTGCTGTATAGGCTTTGATGGAAAACAAGACGTTACATTAGTTGAGAGTTTTGGTTGTAGAAGAAGTAAAAAAGAAGAACACTATAGTATTGTCTCGTATCCAGGAAACATATACATCGATCATGTAGTTCCTGAAAGTATTAAAGCTGCTGATATAACAAAGGAATTAATGTCAGTTATTATAGAGACAAACTCCGTAGAAAGCATTCAAGGTGTTGTGTGTGATGGCACAAATAATAATACAGGTAAAAGCAACGGAATCATAAGAATATTGGAGGAGAACTTAGGTAGACCATTAGAGTGGTTGGTATGCCTTCTACACTGTAACGAGCTGCCATTTAGAAGGTTCTTGGCAGGTGTGGATTTTGCTCGAACTACAGGACCTTCCACATCGACAGGTACAATTAGCTCAGCTCTAGAATATGATCCGAATGAATTCCCTGTCGTTAATTATTTGCTGTCAAGAAGGATCTTAGAACAAACCAACTGTACTTTTTGAAAGCATGTCTAGCAGTACAGCGTGGACGTCAGGCTTCTACAGATATTGATTTCCTCAAGAAGAGTTTACCTGGAAATATAAGTCATGCTCGGTGGTTGACGAAAGCCAACAGGATTTTGCGTCTCTACATGTCTAGAGAGGTGGCATTTGAACCTCTCAGAAGAGTAACGAGCAAGAGAGAAGCAGACTAATAGTAACATACCGGTTCGCGTCTTTGATAAGAAGGATATAACATTAAATCTGGCTGCGACATCGTTCATTAACATGATTGACTGGGACCAGAGTAATGTTACGTCTCCTCCGATGCTATCACACCTTTCAAATGATCAACTTACTTACACACATCCAATACTACTGCCCGATGTTCCATGTCATTCACAGACAGTAGAGAGAACAATTAAAGACGTTAGCGCTGCGAGCTGTAAAGTTTATGGGAGAAAGTCCCGTCATGGCATGGTGTTACAGAGTAAGAAATCCAGATTAGAGATACCAAAAATATACAGCAAGAAAGATTTTATTAACAGTTAGGTTAAACAACTTTGTATTGTTGTTGTTTAACATTGATTTGTTACAGTTTACATTCTTTTTAATTTGTAATACATTGCAATACATTACACTAACATTGGGTATTTATGTAGTCTTTCTAGTCAGAGTTGGGACCTGTAGACACTGTCCATAAAATAAAAAGTGAGGTTTTTTCAAACGAGTACATCAAAAAGCAACTTTTTAGACATGTACAGGATCTCCAACTTAATATTTTTTACATTTCGACTCACCTTAATATATATATATATATATATATATATATATATATATATATATATATATATATATATATATATATATATATATATATATATATATATATATATATATATCCAAAATTATACAGATACTTACATGTGGAATATTAGAGACAAGAAATAAATTGTATTTTTTACAGTACTTAAATTAACAATTTTAGTTTTTAATTCTAGCATACTTTCATACAATTGTTTGCTTTTCTTTGTTACAAATGCTTACTGTTATAGTCAACAACACAATTATATGTTTTCCATATTCTGGATGTTCAGAGCAGTGTTTGTTTCGTTCCCAATGAGCATTGAATTTTGAGTGCAATGTTTCAGTTGCTTGTTAACTAAAAATTCCAATTGAAGATTGATGCTTCAACACAAATTCTTCAACATGGTAGAAAACAGCATGAACCTTTGGTGTGACCGATATTGGCAAAAAAAGGAAAGACGTTTCAAATTTCTGAATTTCAGTCTTAAGGCTTTCTTTTAGTGTTGTTCCAAAACATAAAGAAACAACTTCTTTAAAATAGCCGTACCATGGCGGACACTTCAAAGACAAGTTGAATGTGTAACTCAGCTGGCCATTATTTGGCGCCAGGCCAGAAGTCTGAGAGATTTTTGAAAGGTGATTAACAATTCCATGAAAAAGACGGAGTTCAATTGATCAAAATGAACACTGAGTGAATGGTGAATGGTTTACATTTTCAAAATTTTTTGCAAAGTTTAAATCTGAGCCATTAGTAACAAACTCGGCATATCTTTGCTTCAATATACAAAAAGATCATAGAGATTCACATTCTGATAGATTGTCGGAATCGATATCACACCAGCAGCAAGAATGCTTGCTTGAATGGGATTGAATTCCACAAATGACATTGGTCATTTTTAGATCACATGAAATGTAAAATGCCAGATCATTCACTTGAATAATATTCATCAACGCTTTGGCATTCTCGTTTGTCTCAGGTAGATTTTCAATAATGGCAGCAATGCACAGCAGGCCAGAATTTTCAAAAAATGGCAAAACTATTTATAGCTTAAATATAGACATATGGTACATGTTTACAGGGTTTTTTGGGGCTAAGGAATTCATTTTCGGGCTCACTTTTAAGTTAGGCGTGGTCATGACTACACCGGTTGTCAATTTAGGAGTGGTTAAGGGTGGTTATGTTATGACCCGATAGTAATTCAATTAGATGGGACATGTTATAGGTCTAAGTATTGGTAATTGAGGTAGAGAAAATCTTATTTTACTACCTGATGATTGTGTGTCAACATCATGTGTTCAACCTAGGGCATGTTATACCAGTTGCACAGGCTGGTGAACAGTCGTGCAATCTCCAAGTTACAGTGATGCAGTTTGTTAGGGTCCACGTTCTTATTGCTGGAGGGGATACAGAGGGTAATGTAAAACCTCTTCATCAGCTTTTCATCAGCACCTAGAATAACAGTATTGCCATTATTGGAGTTTCCAGATCCTCCTAACTTTGGAACATCAATATTGATACCAAGACCACTCCTCAGCGAAAACTGAATCTGCTTTTTTTTGAGCTTTAGTAGTTCCTTATTTCCTCCCCTAGCCTGACACTTCTTAAAATCCAGTCTGTTGGCTATGTAAACGAAGCACTCCATGCTCCTTATCCACAAATAAAGGGTGGACTGGCCATGTTTAAATCTAATATCTGGAAGATCTGCTGCAACTCTATAAAGCTTCTTCAGGTCATTCAGGTTGGAGCTGATTATGCCGCAGATGTTGCAACTAGTAGTTGCGTCAGTCACTTCACTAAGAATGGTGGTAACTTTTCCATCAACCATGGTCTCCTCCAGCTCATGGTAGATCATGAATCCATCCAACCTCGCAGAGGCAGCCTAGAACTCCTTGAAAAAGTTACTCTCCTCCACCACGACATCTTTGTTCTCCTTTATGTATTGAAAACTTATTTTCCTGCAATAAAGTGTGGAGGAGGGTTTTGGGTTTGTCCAAAAAAACCTCATCTGTCTCTTCGTTCCGGATCTGTTGGGGTACCAGGCAGATGAGGAACAAGGATTCTTCTACTGCTATGCTGGCTAACTCAACATCCTCAGATACCATCTGTTTACAAAGAGACTGTCCAGTGCAATCATCATACCCTACTTTAGAGATCATAGTGAGATCATCAGCCCTGATCTCAAAGCCAACAGACTATTATCCGCATAGCTGTATGATTGAGAAGCTCGTTTTATATATTTAAAGTACAATTTTTTAAAGTACAATTTTTTAAAGTACAATTTTTTAAAGTACAATTTTCTAAGAGAAAACGGCATTTTAGATAGAAATCTTACTTAGACGGCCTACATTAAAATTAAATTGCGTGCTAGGTGCTATTTATAATAGCTTTGATGCTGTCAATGACGTCTTCCAATTTAAAAAAAATAGTTACTTCATGTGGTCTTCTAACGGTTATGGGAATTTACTCATTGGATCTATTTAAAGGCGCTAATAAAATGTCGCGGCTGTAAATAACATATAAAAAGGGTTGATATTGTAAATAATTTTATTCGCAGTCAGATGGTAACAAGTTCTTAAAGACAGTAAATTCAGCTAGTTGTCAGCACTTCCTTACACTTCTGCATCTCGTCCAGGTTCTGTTATTTTATCGATTACATTTTATTACATTTATTCGTATAAAAATTTTCTGAAAAGAAACGGAACATTTGCATAAAAACAAAGAGGTCAATTTCGTGTATCTTTGATTTTGTGTCTCTGGGAAAGCCATTATAATTCCCCACATTTAACAAGATTTAGGTGATCAATATGTCTAAAACAGTTCTTTATGCGTTTTTTTATCAGTTTTTTTTAGACAAAATATATGATTGGTACCATTTATAATAAAAGGCTTAGCTTAGAAAATTTAGTATGTAAGTTTTAAATATATGTGGAGGGTTATTATTATATATATGTGGGAGTGTTGTGGAAGTTTATCACATTGGCGGCACAGTGCGGCCGGCGTTTTTCTGCTTGTGTCACGTGATGGGTTAAAAAAAAGGGATATTAATGGATTTAATAGAAAAACACTTTGAAAAAATGCAAGTGTAAAAAACAAATTTTCATATTTCTTCTTATTTTAATATATGGTGTTTACATTCCTTTATAGTATTAAAATGGTCTAAAATAGTCTTTCTGGCCTCATTTTTCTTACTATATGATTTTTTCATTTTGACTAAAATTTGAAAATTGACATATTGACATTTCCGTTGTAAAATTGATATCCTGAGTTTAAAAATCAAAGTAGAGTAAAATTAAATCAGTCTTAGAGTGCTGGGGGTCTCTAGATTTCATTTAAAAAAAGAAGTTACCCCAATATAGAAGATGTTTTTAGGGGGTTTTGCTCACCCCTGGCCCACTGTGCAATCAGTTGACGTTTAACACCTGTGTCTCGAGCTGTTGAACCTGTTGAACCTGTTAACATGTTTTTTTTGTTTGTTGAGAAACTCGTTTCGTCACTATCGTCGGTTACCTTAACAACAGCTAAGCTTATTTTCAAAAATGATCCTCCGCCATCAATCCCAAGTTGGACAAAATGGTTGCAGCTGTAATTTCTGTCCACAGAAAATTGTTAGTTAAATCCTTCAAGTTCTTGCAGTTTCAACACGTTTTTGTTCATCAGTTTTTCCTTTTGTAGTTGCAAAGTTGATAGCTGAAAGAAATCATGCAATTTTTTTCCGGCAGCTTTAAATTTTTGGTTGAAACCTTCTTCAACCAGTCAAGTTCCTGTTGCTTTGTTGAGAGTTGAAGCAAGTTTTCTCATTCACGTGTTCAGTGTTTAACTGCATGTTTAACAACATTTGCGCTATAAGTATATGGCTTGTTGATTTTAGTGTAGATTGTGGGACTATTAAAGTAAAATAAGATATAGTGTAAACTGCTGATTGTAGTAACATTCAAACTGGCACTTAATAATGTGTAATAGCATAAATGTAATAATAAGTATAAATGTAAATAACACATTTCACTGCTTAATATTGTTGATTATACTTTGAATATTAAAAACTTATAGAAAATGTATAGTTACCTGGTTTTACTGGAAATAATCTTCCTTCTTTGCTTGGCTGAGCAAGACTTTTTTCTCTTAGAGGTAAATTTTTTTACCTTTACTACAGTAGATGCATTTTGCTCTGCTCCGACTTGATCTTCCTTGACCAAATCATGTAAATTTTGCCGTCTTGTTGCGACTGTACAGGAATGATTGGAACCTCGAGTTATAATTGACAAGCCATGCGTACATCTTTTTTCTGATCATGGAAAGCAAGGATTTTTAGATGTTTTAAGATTGGAAGACATGCTACCTTTAAGATTTATGTTGTTTGTCTTTGTTCCTAAAGGATGCTTTTCATTAGGTTTTCGGATTCTTGCAATAATAAAGTCATTTCAATATCTATCACCTCTTCTTATGCATAAGACATACAGAACTTCTGCAGTCTTCGTGACTTTTTGCTTTATTGGGCATTGGAAATGATTTCTTTAAACAGTATCTTTATTTTAAGCCATTTTTATGAAAATACCCTAATTATTAACGAGTACAAATTTTTTGGTTAGTATTTGTGATGAATCGGTCAGTATTTTTTGAAATAAATGTTCAGTATTTTTTGGTCAGTATATATATAATTTTCGGTCAGTATTTTAAACAAATGGTCAGTATTTCACTTTAGTTTTGTCAGTATAAAAATTAAAATTGGTCAGTATAAAAATTAAAATTGGTCAGTAAAAACAGAAGTTGGTTAGTAAAAACTTTATTTAAACACTTTTGAAAAATATTTGATCTCCAAATATTTAACAATATGAAAATGTGATCAGTCTCTTAGTAATGCTTTAGTAGCTTTTTTTGGTCTCCCACGTTTTCTTTTTTCACCAATAGGAACATCTTTTGCTGCCAGTGGGGGTTTACAATACTTCATTCGAATTGCAAAACCAACAATATGTTTGCACATAAATTTCTTAAAGAAATCTGGACAACTACATACATTATGTGACCAATTTTCTTCATTATTAATCATAGTTAAGGTCCAGACCTTAAAAGCTTTTTGTTTGAATTGATCAAAAGTCTTCCATTTCATTTCTTTGATGTTATCTATTTCTGTCTGAGTAGTTTTTAATTCATCATTTACAGGTAAATAATATTCAGTTGGTTCACCTATTTGCTTGGATGAAATTGATTTGTTGGTTTTGGCCCACTGATAACCTTTTGTCCACAAATTTTGTGTAATTGTTGGTTCTTGGCTGTATTTTTTCATATTTGTTGAATATTCATTTGACCATTTTGCAACCATCTCTAATGCAACCTCTTTAAATCTTGAGAATGGATGCCTTTCCCTTAAAGTATCTTCATCTTTCACCACTCTATTAAACAATTCAAGAGCATTATTAGTACTTGGTGTGAAATGTCTAAAGCCTTCATACCACGTTTGATGAGAATTCAACTGTTCTGTTTCAAAGTACCTAGAAAATTCTGGTTCAAGTGTTTTCCATTTTTTCAAAAACAAACCTCAAGCTTTCTTAAAGATCTCTTTATTCTGAATTTTTTGCAATGCTTCTATATCCTCAATAAGTTCATCTTGATGGCTTTTGTTCACCATTGCCTCAGCCTTTTTATTAACTTTCCGACGCATATGCGCTCAACACATCACCATATCCTTTTTGCCAAAAACATTAGAAAATGCATTAGGAATTGATTCAGCACCATCTGAGATTGTTATTTCAGGTTTATACCCTCCCTAGTTGATTTTTGCCTAACCATAAGAAATGCTTTCGAATATAAACTTGAAATCTGCAGTTTTTTCATTGGAACACATGGCCATTCCAAATACATGAAAATGGCAATCCATATCAGTGGTCTTAACTAGTAACACAGGGAACCCTCGCCAATTTAATTTGTACGTAGCATCAACATGTAATTTAACTTTTCCTGAAGCTTGACATTAGAGTCTTTTTGTTGATACAAAAATTCGAAATTTCGAATTGTCTTGGACATCATCATTTTCTTGTTCGACATCTGAACCATCAGAGTAAACTATTTTGTAGTTTACCATGAAAGATTCATCCTCACTGTTGGGAACATTTAATTGTCTATGCACCATTGTTCTAATTCACCAAGAGAAATTAATGTACTACCATATTTTTTCTTTTTGTAAGCAATTATATAGTTTTGGAGTTGTTTCATTTGGATTTGGTGGCCATTATTTACAAGGGTTCTTAAAATTCTTTTTGGTTTCATAAGCAAGTCACACATTTTGTTGATTTCAGTCTTTAAAAAAATAGGGATGGCTTCATTGGACATATTGTTACTGTCATGTTCATGTCCATTTTCAGTTCTGTAAATGATTACATTGTCACTTGCTGAATCAAATAACAGATAAACTGCAATATCACATTGCTGTTTGCGTCTTTGAATGGCTTTACATCTATAGTATGATTTTTTTCAATCGTTAGTGTAATTCGGATAATGATAACTCCATTGATCTTCTGCTGTTATCGCTGAAAAAATATTTGAGAAGAAGTAAATAAAAAAAAGAGGAGGAAGAAAGAGAGAGAAAGAGAAGAAAAGGAAAAGAGAGAGAGAGATAGTTAGAGGAGAGAGGAAAGAGGGAAGAGAGCAAAACACATCTCCTCTCTCTCTTCTCTCTCCGAATGTGCAATGATTCTAAATGTTTGTAGACCTAAATGGCTTTTAGGCCTTAAATTTTGTTGACCTAACTGTAAGGGACCTAACTGTCTGAGAGCTAACTGTCTGATGACCTAAAAGCAGTTTACCTGCAATTGCATCATTCTTATTCGGGTATGTTTCATTTCTTATCCACTCACGTTTTCGTTTCAGTTTCCGTGATTTCAATGATGCTTGCTCTTCTATTGTCTCAATTTCTTCTTCACTAGAGGACTTGTATTCTGGAACAAAGTTTTCCATTTTTTTAAACTTTCTTTGTTCAGTACTCAGATAGAAATGGTAGTCTTATTTGTAAATTTTATCTAATTACTGAGATCAAAGTTCATAATACTTTAGTTAAATTACAGATCATTTTATTTAAGTTTCAGATCATTAAATAGTTTAAAATACAGATCGTTTAATTTAAAATACAGATCATTTTAATTAAAATACAGATCACTTAATTTAAAATACAGATCACTTAATTTAAAATACAGATCATTTTAATTAAAATACAAATCATTTTAATTAAATAACTGACCACTTGGTTAATTTACTGACCATTTAATTAAAAACTGATAACTAAATTAATTATCTGGCAGTTAATATATAATACTGACCATTTCAATAAAATACTGACCATTTCAATAAAATACTGAAAATTAAAAATAAAAAAATACTGACCGACTCATTTAAAATACTGACCCATTAAATGTCACCCATTATTAACTATTGAATAATTAAATACCCTAATTACTTGCCTATTGATTGAGGGAAAATTTTTTTTGAAAAAAACAAATAACTTTATCCTAAAGCAGATTAAAATTCCTTTAAAAGAATTAAGTTAAAAAAGATTTTTTCATTTCGTGTTTAAGAGCAATCGATGCAACCCCCACAAGTTGAGGGGGTGGTCAATTTTACATTTTTTACCGTTTCTAAACACGTAGAGAATTGTTGATGAAATTTAAATTATACAAAAGACCTTCGGTTTATTATGAAATAACGTAGTTTTTTTTCCAAAATAATATTTTCTTCGACGGTGGCTAAGAGGAAAAAATTATCGTGGTAAATTTTTCCCTAAGTTCCGATTGCCGTAATTTTTTTACACCATCCTCACTTGACATCATCATGAACATATAAAAGTTTTGAGTTTGCACCAAGCCGGGAAGTTAACCATCTCGAACACAAAAAATCCAAAATTCACTTGTTAAAACTCAAAAATCAGGCTCAGATAAAATAAAAAGATTTTAATAACACCTTCAAATGTCCACAAAAGATCTACATAATGCTTCCATAAAAAGGATTTTTTTGATCCTTTTAGATGAGGTTAATCGTGAACTTGGCAGGGTGTCCATCGTTTTAAATTTTCAGCTTTTCATTTTGAACCTTTTTGCTTACAAGAGAAATCTTAAGGAGATTGCATCATGATATCTACCATATTGATCAATTGCTTACCATATCTATCAAAAGCAAACTATGACGTGAAGCGGTGTAAATGACGTGAATTATGACGTAAATTACTCACAGTAATACACTGTTTCACTCTTCCGTTTCTCTTTTCGTTCGGTCAGAGCACACTCAGCAATCATTTTTTTTTTCCATTTTGCATCAAATGTTTGGTATCTTAACAGCAAGTTTAACAACACCTCGTTGAAACCTTTTTACGGAAGTCATTCCAGCGTTGCACCAATTCAATATCGTGGTCACAATCTGTTTTTTAATTTTTTTTTCATTAGTGGCTGAGAGTTTGAGGCATTTTATTTTATAATTGCAGCCAGGCCCACTGAGAGGGGGGTACAGGCGGTGCACTGCTCCAGGGCGCATAGAACAATTAGGGCCCATTAACCAAAGCTTTTTTTTTAAATAATTACAATAGTAATTACAAAAAAAATAAAAAATATGCTTTGATATTATCAAAACACATCAATTGCTCACTAAAAGGAATGTCACATACAAGGTGGTCAGATTGTGTTGAAAGTGTCAAACCTTTTGCAGCACAACTTTCTGGGATTAAATTGTCATTGGAAGAGCTTTTAGAATTAAATTTGACTTCTAAAACAAGAACTGAAGTAGAAGGTGCCTTATATTATATTAATTCATTTTCCTGCATAATAATGTCATCAATATGGTACAAAATTCTTGTTCCGATTGATTTTTGCAACAAAGTTATTCAAGCAAGAAATGCAACTTTAGATGTGGAAGTGGACAGCATAAACCACTTACTGAAACAACTTCTTGAGCTTCGGAATAAATGGAAAGATATCTGGTCAGAATCAAAGAATGTTGCAATGAATTTGGATATAGAAGTCAAACTATCAAGAGGACGTGGTGGTGCAAATCCCAAAAGAGCCAAAGTTGTTAGCGAGCCAGAGGATCAAGGGTTTACAGATTTAAATGAAGATGAGACCATGGAGGAATCATGCTTTAGAAGATTTGTTTTCTATGTGGTATTAGATAGTGTTATTGGTGGCCTAACATACTAAGATTCAAAGCAGCACAGAGCATTTCAGATAAGTTTAGCTTCATGTGGAATTATCTCAATATTGATTTGGATACATTGGAAATGAAAGCAAAATTATTAAGTGAAGAGTATTCAGCAGATGTTAGCAAAGATATTGTAATGGAAATAAAACAGTTAAAATCTATACATTATGCAAATTTTGGATCGAATCAGTTAAGCCCCTTTGAACTCCTAAATTCGATTAGTCGAACTAATTTACATGGCCTATTTCCAAATATTTGTGTATGCTTGAGAATATTCTTAACAATTCCTGCTACAGTTGCATCCGCCGAACGCTCATTCAGCAAACTAAAACTGATTAAAAACTTTTTAAGAACTACAATGCTACAAGGACGGTTAGTGGATTTGGCAATGTTGAGTCTCGAATCTTCAATATCTAGGTCAGTTGATTTTGACAAAGTTATTCGAAATTTCGCTTCAAAAAAAGCAAGAAAAGCACCTTTGTTTTTTAAATGAACTATTCTTGGAATAAACAATTTGTTAAAATTCTGTTTTTATTAGTACTTGTATATTTGTTGAGATTGATTATTGTATTATTGAACATGGTTGAAACGTAACAAATAGTCTGAATTTTTATTTCAGAAATATCCTTTATTCCAATAATGAAAGAAAAACTAATTACATAAAAAAACAAAACAATAATTCAAAACGGTTGATAATTATTCTTTAAATTAATATTTTTAGTAAATGAAATAATTGTAGCTAGAAATAAAACTGTAATACAAGATTGCATCCTCATTGTGAACAATTGCCGATTTCAAAAACCAATGTGGAATTAAACCACAATTGATTCAGCAAAAGCATACAGTAATAGTTTAAAATATTAGAATAATGGGTAAAGGGCCCAAAAATATCTCTTGCACCGTCTAAAATTATGGCTCTCGGCGGGCCTGATTGCAGCGTTTAAATTTATCAGTGGAAATGCAACTAAATAAAACTAAAATAAAATAATTTTAAAACATCAAAAATTTTTGATTGAGAAAAACAACTAAACAAAAAATAATTCGATTTCAAAAATGGAAATCAAAAATATCGTTTAAATGAAAATAGTTTCTTTCTTTTATTTTGAATAACTTAGTTGTGCTAATTGAAATTCTTTTTTAAAATAATCCTGAATGGCTTTTTTTTTTTCAAAATCGCTCCAACGAACTTTAAAAGTTTAAAACCATGAAATGAACGGTAGTTCAGCGTCTTTAGTGAATTGCTTGTTCGATAATTTAAATTTTAACAATGAAGGAGCTCATCACATAAATCTTATTATCAATATAATATTTAATGCTATAACTGCGTTGCTTGGCATTGTGGTGAACACCTTTGTACTGGTTACGATATGCCGGAACAGAAAGCTTCAAACTCCAGCAAATATCCTACTCGCAAACGAAGCAATCAGTGACGTTGCACTGAGCGTAGGTTTTCTTCTGATATGGAACATATATCTATGTTTTTCAGCGAGAGGTGCTAAAATTTGCTGGTTGTTGTACATACACAAAACAGTTGTGGCAGCATCTGGAGAAGTGAATATGGCCGTTGTTTTTTTAATAGTTACCGATCGCTACCTGGCCATATTCAAGCCGTTTTGGTACCATGCACACATTCAACTAAATAAAAAAGTGTATTGGAAAGCTATGGTGATTTTTTGGTCAGTGAGTATAATTTTAGCAACTATAAGTTTCAAAACCGGTTACGTCTTTGTAATTACAATCAGCCTTATGATAACATCGATCTTTTTTTGGGGCAGCTATGTGTATATCAAGATATATTACACTCTGAAGAGAATAAAATCTCTCGATCGAACTGAAAACAAAGATGATTTTCAAAACAAAAAACTGTTGAGAACAACTTTCTTGATGTTGTTAGCAATGATTGTATGCTACATACCGTACGGGATAATATCCATCTTATGGATATTTTACAGAAAGTTGCTTCAAAGCTCTCTGTCTGGCGTTATTTTATGGCAACAATCGCTGGTGGTCATTAAATGTACAGCCAATGCTTTGTTGTTTGGTTTCACTTTATCTAGCATACGCTCGCATTTTTCAAAGTTGATAAGGAAATATCTGTAACAAAGGCGACATATGCACTGTAGATGTAATAAATAGATTTCGCGACAGTTTTCTAAAATAACAGAAATGATATAATGAAAACAGTTTTTCCTAAACTGGATAGATTTTTCCCATTTCATGACTTCTTGTGTGAGTGTTAAATGTGCTTTTATTGTTTCGCTCATTCTTTAACAAGAATCAATGATATTAATACTTTAAGAGAGTAAACAACGAGAGGGAAAAGAATCTTTAATATCGAAGTGCAACAAAAATTATTTTTCTAACATTTATTTTTCTAAGATGTCAAATATGTTAGAACACAGTGATGTGTTCATTACTTATATATAAACCTCATCTGAAAGGACACAACTCCATATGTACACATAAGGTCTATATAATCTTTCCGAGGAAGCATTATATAGACCTTATGTGTTCATATGGAGGTGTTTTTAAAATCTTTTAATATTGTTCGAGTCTGATTTTTGCGTTTTAACAAGTGAATTTTGGATTTTTTGTGTTCAAGATGGCTAACTTCCCGGCGTGGTGCAAACTCAAAACTTTTATATGTTCATGATGATGTCAAGTGAGGATGGTTTACAAAAGTTTACGGCAATTGGAATTTAGGGAAAAAAATACCATTATAATTTTTACCCTCTTAGCCCCCGTCGAAGAAAATATTATTTTGGGAAAAAAAACTACGTTATTTTATAATGGATAAAAGATCTTTTATATAATTCAAATTTCATCAACAATACTCTTGGTGTTTAGAAACGGTGACCTTGTAAAATCTACCACCCCCTCAGTTTGAGGGGGTACATTCATTACATGGTAATTATTCTTAAACACGAAAATATATTTGATTAAACTTGTATTTCTTAAATGAATTTTGATTTATTTTAGGATGACGCGAATTTATTTTCTAATAAAAATTATCTTCGTAGAAGGGGTTCAAGAGAGCAAATATCTTGAGGTATTTTTGTAAAAATGGCGAAAAATGTTGCAAAAACTTGTTATCTTAAGCATTAAAAAGAAAATAAGATGCAACCATAGCCTTAATATTTATACTTCAAAGTTAACTTGGTCGAAAGTAAAACATTTCAAAACGTCTCATCTAAAAAAACTCAAAAATATACAGATAGTTTATATATATATATATATATATATATATATATATATATATATATATATATATATATATATATATATATATATATATATATATATATATCAAAAAATATACAGACACTTAGATGTGGAATATTAGAGACAAGAAATAAATTGTTACAAATGATTGCTGTTATAGTCAACAACACAATTATAAAGTTGTTTTCCATTCTGGATGTTCTGAGCAGTGTTTGTTTCGTTCCCAATGAGCATTGAATTTTAAGTGCAATATTTCAGTTGCTTGTTCACTAAAAATTCCGAGTGAAGATTGATGCTTCAACACAAATTCTTTAACATGGTAGAAAACAGCATGGACCTTTGGTGTGACCGATATTGGCAAAAAAAGGAAAGATGTTTTGAATTTCTGAATTTCAGTCTGAAAGATTTCTTTTAGTGTTGTTCCGAAACATGAACTTTAAAATGTCTTAGAATTTCAATAAAACTAAAGGCTTCAGAAGCACAAGCTTTTTTAGCAATTTATTAGAGAAAGTCAATCATTTTTAAAAGCGTATGGGAATAATTGTCTTTGAAATGTCCACCATGATACGGCTGGAGCTGAATGTGCAACTAAGCTCGCCATTATTTAGCGCCAGGCCGTAAGTCTGAAAGATTTTTGAAAAGGTGATTAACAATTCCATGAAGATGGAGTTCCATTGGCCTAACAACATCTAAAATGAGCACTGAGTTGTCCATACTGATCAACAGTGAATGGATTACATTTACTAAATTTTTTGCAAAGTTTAAATTTGAGCCAATAGTAACAAACTCGGCATATCTTTCCTTCAATGTACCAAAAGATCTAAGAAATCCACATTCTGATAGATTGTCGGAATTGACATCACAACAGCAGCAAGAATGGTTGCTTGAATGGGATTGAATTCCGCAAATGACATTTGCCATTTTTAGATCACATGAAATGTAAAATGCTAGATCATTCACTTGAATAATATTCATCAACGCTTTGACATTCTCGTATGTTTCAGGTAGATTTCCAACAATGGCAGCAGTGAGTTGACGTTTAACACCTGTGTCTCGACCTGTTGAACCTGTTAACATATTTTTTTTGTTTGTTGAGAAATTCGTTTCGTCACTATCGTCGGTTACCTTAACAACAGCCAAGCTCATTTTCAAAAATGATCCTCCGCCATCAATCCCAAGTTGGACAAAATAGTTGTAGCTGTAATTTCTGTCCAACAGCACTTTGCTAGTTAAATCCTTTAAGTTTTTGCAGTGATCTTCCTAAACCAAATCATATAAGCTTTGACCTCTTTTTGCAACTGTACAGGAATGATTGGAACCTCGAGTTATAATTGACAAACCATGCGTACATCTTTTTTCTGATGATGGAAAGCAAGGATTTTTAGATGTTTCAAGATTGGAAGACATGCTATCTTTAAGATTTATGTTGTTTGTCATTGGTCCTTAAGGATGCTTTTCAATAAGTTTTCGGATTCTGCAATAATAAACTCATTTCAATATCTGTCACCTTTTCTTATGCATAAGACATACAGAACTTCTGCAGTCTTCGTGACTTTTTGCTTTACTGGGCATTGGAAATGATTTCTTTAG
This sequence comes from Hydra viridissima, assembly GCF_058129835.1. Classification (NCBI taxonomy): domain Eukaryota; kingdom Metazoa; phylum Cnidaria; class Hydrozoa; order Anthoathecata; family Hydridae; genus Hydra; species Hydra viridissima. Next base: position 3,105,685 of record NW_028324311.1, read on the forward strand.
ACAGTATCTTTATTTTAAAGCTGACTATTTTCTTGCAACAAAAGAATTTTTTTTGAATGTATATATTTCTCATTTAATATTAATCCAACTACCAAAATTACTGATTATTTAAACCGAATTGGTTTAAAGGTGAAATGAAAAGGAGATCAGATTTTCCAAAGTATTTTTTAATTCCCACAATCTGATGTCATTTGTTTACTTTAATTCACACTTGAGTTCTGTCACATTCAAATTACTATAGTAAAGTAACATACTAATACTAATATTTAAATTTTAATAAAATAGTATTTGGCAGTATAATTTAACGCCATTTTTACGAAAATACCCTAATTATTAATTAAATACCCAAATTATCTGTCTCTTGACTCTAATTGAGGGAAAAAATTTTTTGAAAAAAAAAACAAAAAACTTCATCCTAAAGTAGATAAAAATGCCTTTAAATGAATTGAGTTAAAAAAGATATTTTCATTTCCTGTTTAAGAGTAATGAATACAGCCCCCTCAAATTGAGGGGGTGGTAAATTTTACATTACCGTTTCTAAACACCTAGAGTATTGTTGATGAAATTTGAATTATACAAAAAGCCTTTTGTATATTACAAAATAACGTAGTTTTTTTCCAAAATAATGTTTTCTTCGACGGGGGCTATGAGGGAAAAATTATTGTGGTATTTTTTTCCTCAAGTTCCGATTGCCGTAATTTTTTTTTACACCATCACCATAATATTTGACATCATCATGAACATATAAAAGTTTTGAGTTTGCACCACGCCGGGAAGTTAACCATCTCGAACACAAAAAATCCAAAATTCACTTGTTAAAACTCAAAAATCAGGCTCAGATAAAATTAAAAGATTTCTATAACACCTCCATATGTCCACAAAAGATCTACATAATGCTTCCATAAAAAGGATTTTTTTGATCCTTTTAGATGAGATTGATCGTGAACTTGGCAGGGTGTGCATCGTTTTAAATTTTCAGCTTTTCATTTTGAATGTTTTTGCTTACAAGAGAAATCTTATGGAGATTGCTTCATGATATCTACCATATTGACCAATTGCTTACCATATCTATCAAAAGCAAACTATGACGTGAAACGGTGTAAATGACGTGAATTATGACGTAAATTTACCCACAGTAATACACCGTTTCACCTTAAATTCAATATGGTTTAGAATAACGTTTGGTTTCTTAACAGCAACTTCAACAACACCTCGTTGAAACCTTTTTACGGTAGTCATTCCAGCGTTGCACCAACTTAACATCATGGTCACAATCCGTTTATTTAATTTTTTTTTTTAATGATGGCTGAAAGCTTAACGCAGTTTAATTTATAATTGAAGCGTTTGAATTAATCAGTTGAAATGCGACTAAGTATAACTAAAAAATAATTTTAAAACATCAAAACTTCTTATTTGAAAAAACGTCTAAACAAAAAATAATTCGATTTCAAAAATGGAATACTATCGTTTAAATGAAAATAGTTTCTTTATTTTAATTTGTATAACATCGTTGTGTTAATTGAAATTCTTTTTTAAAATAATCCTGAATGGCTTTTTTTTCAAAATCGCTCAAACGAATTCTAAAAGTTTAAAATCATGAAATGAACGGTAGTTCAACGTCTTTAGTGAATTGCTCCTTTGGTACTTTTCATTTTAACAATGTAGGGCCTCATCTCATAAATCTTATTATCAATGTAGTATTCAATACTATAATTGGGTTGCTTGGCGCTGTGGTGAACACCCTTGTTCTGGTTACGATACGCCAGAACAGAAATCTTCAAACTCCAGCGAATATCCTACTCGCAAACGGTGCAATCAGTGACGTTGCACTGAGCGTAGGTTTTCTTCTGACATGGAACATATATCTATGTTTTTCAGCGACAGGTGCTGAAATTTGCTGGTTGTTGTACATGTACAAAACAATTGTAGCAGCATTTGGAGGAATGAGTTTGGTCATTGTTTTTTTAATAGCTACCGATCGCTACCTGGCCATATTCAAGCCGTTTTGGTACCATGCACACGTTCAGCTAAATAAAAAAGTTTATTGGAAAGCTATGGTGATTTTTTGGTCAGTGAGTATAATTTTAGTGACTATAAATTTGATAATAGGTTACGTCGTTACAATACTAGTGAGTCTTATGATAACATCGATTTTTTTTTGGGGCAGCTATGTGTATATCAAGATATATTACACTGTGAAGAGAATAAAATCTCTCGATCGAACTGAAAACAAAGATAACTTTCAAAACAAAAAACTGTTGAGAACAACTTTCTTGATGTTGTTAGCAATGATTGTATGCTACATACCGTACGGGATAATATCCATCTTATGGATATTTTACAAGAAATTGTTTCAAAGCTCTCTGTCTGGCGTTATTTTATGGCAACATTCCCTGTTGATTATTAAATGTACAGCCAATGCTTTGTTGTTTGGTTTCACTTTATCAAGCATACGCTCGCATTTTTCAAAGATCTCTTTAAAAAACTCTTTTAAAAGCAAAGTTGGTAGCGAAATATCTGTAACAAAGGCGACATATGCACTGTAGATGTAATAAATGGATTTCGTGATAGTTTTCTAAAATAACAGAAATGAAATAATGAAAACTGGATAGATTTTTCCCATTTCATGACTTCTTGTGTGAGTGTTAAATGTGCTTTAATTGTTTCGCTCATCCTTTAACAAGAATCAATTTTATTAATACTTTAAGAGAGTAAACAACGAGAGGGAAAAGAATCTTTAATGTCGAAGTGCAACAAAAATTATTTTTCTAACATTTATTTTTCTAAGATGTCACATATGTTAGAACACAGTGATGTGTTCATTACTTACTTTTTAAGTTGACAATAAAATGTTACGACTGCTCATTAAATTAGCTACGAAATATGGTTAGAAGGAGAAAGTGTTGTTAACCCAAGGCAAAGGTACAATCTAAAAAATGAAGACAGAATAAACTTGTTGCTTTTAGATTATCCTATGAAAATTACTTTTTGATCCTCAAGCTTGACATTCATATTGTGAGTGTGACACGGGAATTGAACGATTCAGTAATGTTTCTGTTGAAAATTTGCCTTCATAAGACTTAAATGGCCTCACTTTTAAACTAGGCTTAGTTTCGTCCTTAGAAAAAGAAAAAACAGAATTACACATGTATAACTTCACTTTTAAAATAAGCCTAGTTTTAAAGTGAGGTCATACACGTGTAATTCTGTTTTTTCTTTTTCTAAAGATTCAAAGAAATTTGTTTTTACGAGACTGACTACATACTGGTTAATATTTAAATTAGAATACAGCCAGTTTCGTAAAAACAAAATATATTTAGCATTCTGGAAAAAACAGCATTTCTCTTACAAAATTAAATAGATCTCTACGATAAATACGCATATACGATCTTATATTTGGCAGAAATCGTAAAAAAAGAACATATTTCAATTTATTACTTTTTTACGTATAAATCAAAGATTCCTAAACCATAAATCAAAACAATTCCTACGAAAAAAAATTTTAAAAGGACACAAAAGTGCAAATTTTAAAAGCGTGTGCTGTACTTGCAAATAAATTGTCTTTGTTTAAAATGAACTTTTTTAAACCTTATATTTAACACAGAGATAAATTTGCTTTAAAACAATAGTGAAATTATCAAAATCGATTTAGTGGTTCTTTAATCATTTTAAAAATTTGATGGTTCATTATCAATACGGACAGTCTATAGCTCTCGTGTTTTAACCACTAAGTTATAAATATTATTTGTTTTTTGTTAATTCGATTTGTTGAATCATAACTGGCTTCGCAATCGCAATCAATATGAAGTCAAAAGATTGTAAAGATGGTACCAAGGAATTCTTCATTTTTCTTGAACAATAAGATCGAAAGTTAACAATTTCGAAGATGGAGGATGTTTCGAAGATGGAGGATGTTTCGAAGATGGAGGATGTTTCGAAGATGGAGGAAGTTAAAAGAGAGCAATTTAAAAAGTATTAAAGGTCTTTTTTAGGTAAAGATAAGTAAAAAAAAAAAAAAGGATCATAAATTCAGGCCACAAATGTTTAACAACCTGAAAATCTAAAAATTTGAAAACCAGTTCGATAAATAAGAAATAAATCTGTGAAAAATGGTTTCTTGATTGTGCTGATAAATGAATTGCTTCTCTTCAAGAAAGATGTTTCCATGTTTGTATTTTCTAACAACTGATGCTTTTGATCACCCAAAAACATAAGGTGATAACCAAATAATAAGGCACTTTATCAACTGATATTTGATTAGAGCCTTTGAGAGCACAGGGGGAAAATGGACTCAGGCGCTTAGCTTGAATGGACGCCGGACGACCCGTCGCATTTTTTTTTTTTTTTTTTTACAATAAATAGAAAATATTTTAACGACTGACAATTTAAAATTTGCTTAGTTTTTGTATTTGAGGTTTAAACTTTTGTATTCATAATAAAAATGCACGAATTGTAAAAATATCACAAAATAACATTCAATTAGATTTATAGATGGCTTTGGAAAGCGAAAGATTGTTTTATGAGCGAAAAAATATGCTGACCTCTTTTTTCGTCTGCTAAACCTCAGAAAGTGAAATCAACAATCCTTTACTTGTGCCTCGCTTTTTATTCTCTCATTAAAATTTTTTTGATGTCTTATTAGAAAGGAAGTAACTGTTTTTACGAAGAAAAAATGATTTAGTAGTGGATGAGTTACACGGAACCGGGCGTCTAGCTCGTGCTAGATTGCACGGAAGATGATACGCTGTGGTAATTATAGTGCCAGATGATTTAATTTCGCTTTAAAGTAGTGGATACTGATAGCACTGAGAACTTCGTTTGGTGCGTTGAGAAAAATTTTGAAGAGATTGAAACGAATGATTATCCGGGTCCTGATTAAAATTGAAACTCGACCCGACCCAAACGGGTATCGGACCCCGAAAAGAATAAAAAAAATTTTTGCTGTTACACACAAGGGCAATACTGTGGCGATCTGATGACTCAACTATTGTGGTCAAATTTCGACTCGGTCAGATTAACTTTCATTTTTAGTAATGCTCCAGGGTTCAGATGTTTATTATTCAACTTCGGTACAATACGGGTAGGATCGCATTTGTGTCATACAGGTTTGCAGCTTATTTTGCATGCTGTACAGCATCCGAGTGTGAAGTTATGAGACAACATAATTATCAATATAAATGCTACGCATAAGATTATTGTGAGCAATTTTAAACAGGTAAAGATATGAATTTTGTTTTTGAATGGTTGATACTGATTGTTTTTGAATGGTTGATACAATTTATTTTTTGAAGAGCCAATCATTTTAAGTGTTGCAATTTGGTTGATCACACACAATGCAGCCGAACTAACAGGCGACAGACCTGAGTTTTCAATTTTCAGCTTCTCGTAAATTTATAGCCAAATTTGCTGTTGTTTCTGTTGAATTACTGAAGTAATAAGAAATTGGTTGTTTCTCTTTTGTTGTGATACCTCGGAAAATAAATATTAAAGTTTTTTCGTGAAATAAATTTCGGAAAATAAATATTAAAGTAGTTTCGTGTTTTTTATTCCACATGTGCACTCTTATTGTTTTCTAAACAATAAGAGTGCACATGTAATTTGGGGAATAAAAAACACGAAACCATAGAATCAGGCTCTAGTATTTATTCTTCATTTCATGCAATACAGAACTACAATTACGATTACTTCGATTCGATATCAACACGGAGTTTTAGAAAAGCAAACACCTTTTGTGTGAATCCAGTGAGCTGATCTCAATAAACTCTTGAAAAAAACAATTTCAATGTGGTACGACGACCTTAAGAACAAAAAGTACGTAAACTTTGATAAGTTTATGAGCTGTTAAAGAGAAATCGTAATCCAAATGTCCGATGTAGTCCAATGGTTTCCTTTTTACACTGGCTGCTCATTTTTAACAAAAAATTTCTGCTGATCAATTTTTGAATTGCGACAACCTTTTTGCGGATTTTACTTTTGCAATGGTAAATTTCTTCGAAGCCTTAGAAAAAAGTTAAAACTTTTGGAAGAGTTTCACACAGTAAATATGAGACTTGTCTGTACATTCTGTCTGTACGTCTACAGCTTCCTGATCTTTTTCAGTGATGTCATTTTTAATTTTACTGCAATTATATTCAATTTGTATTTTTATAGTTTCACAAGGCATTCATTTCAACATATTAGCACTGTCAGGACGAAAATTGTCACTGGTTAATTTTGATTTTTATTGTAAACAGTGTGTTTAAGTTAACTTTTGCCAAAAACTATAAAAATGACTTGAAATAAATAGAAAATTGAGTTTACAGTTAAATCTCGGTAACTCGAACACCGGTCAATTCGAACTTTTATTATCTTAAACTGTTTTTTTTGGTTCCTTTAAAGCCCAATCTTGAAAAAAGCTTTGCTTAAATCGAACATTCGATAAGTCGAACCATTTTACTTGGTTCCTTGAAGGTTCGAGTTACCGGGATTTAGCTATATTTGGATATCTATACAAAGAATTCCCCGTTTGGTAGCCTAAAGGTACTCGATGACATTTCCTAACTAAAACCATTTTTAGGGGGCAGTTTAAACTCCATCCATAAACAATAACAAGTAAATTACAGCAAGATGTTCTAGCTCAGAAATTTTATTGTAGATGATTTTGACCAGCAACTCGATTTTTGGGTGATATTTATTCGCAAGTAAACAAAATTTGTAATTCGGAGGTCACGTCACCGAAATAACAGCATTGTAATGTTCTCCTAAACCATACTGGTGTCTATGATACCTGAAGAGATTACAAGGTCAATGTAAAGGTAAAGAACGAGACAAAATGTGAAGGTAAAAAACGACTAAAAGATCAAAACAAAAGGTGAAGCTGCTCAAACATTAAGTATCAACATAAATGTTGCTTACGATAATCGGATCGGTTGCTTATGTGTGTATTCTTCTCCAATTATTAATGGAGGAGTCGATGCTTGGAGTATTTCTATTGGTTGCTCGTAAATCTGCGATATTGCTCGTAACTAAATAAATATTTACACGGGTCGATGAACTTTTTATTTGAATTTTTGAAAAAGAAAACTATCAGATTTTTTTTTTTTTTTAATAATAAAAAAATATACAAACAGTAGAATAAGAAAGGTTAAATGATAAAAACACAATAATAACAATAATAATAATAATAATAATAATAATAATAATAATAATAATAATAATAATAATAATAATAATAATAATAATAATAATAACAATAATAATAATAATAATAACAATAATAATAATAATAATAATAATAATAATAATAATAATAATAATAATAATAATAATAACAATAATAATAATAATAATAATAATAATAACAATAATAATAATAACAATAATAATAATAATAATAATAATAATAATAATAATAATAATAATAATAATAATAATAATAATAATAATAATAATAATAATAATAACAACAACAATAATAATAACAATAACGATGAAGATGATGATGATGATGATGATGATGATGATGATGATGATGATGATGATGATGATGATGATGATGATGATGATGATGATGATGATAAAAATAATACACAAGAAACTAGAAAGTGTAAACAATTATTAGGAGATATTGCAAACACGAACCTCCAGTTGACCTCCCCATGAATTTGTGTATCGAATGTCTTGGCAATACCTTGCGTACTCATCTAGAACACATAACCATGGAGAAATGTTTCAAATATTGTAGTAGCATTAAAAAAATATTTCCCCATTTATCTACATAATTAACAGCAATGATCCACACCATAAATAGTAATATGCACCGTAAACAACAAAAACAGCAGTTTTAAAGTATATACCTTCCTCCATTATATCTCCTGTAACATTATTTGTAGCAAAAGGAAGAAAGTCTTCTTTATGCTCCAGCATGTAAACTGAAGTACATTCTCTTAATTTTAGCATGCTATCCTGTAAAAAGAAATAACTTTAATTTATTTTTTTAGTAAAATTAGCAAAAAGTGAATATATAATAACATGTTGATGTAAATGAAAAATGTTGGTCTGTATTTTTTTTAACGAAGTAAAGTTATTGCCAGTGAACATGTATCATTCAATCAAAATACGTTTTGGTCTGTATATTTTAAACAAATGAAACATGTTGGCCTGTATTTTTGTTAATGGAATCAGTAACAGTATTTTTTTCTTGTATCAAGGATTAAACATTTAAAAGAATGTCTTAAGAATTTCTTTTCAAAATCTGATTGCCTATATCCGGTAATTAAAAAACATGCTTTCTTTTGCTTTGAAAATGTTTTTAAATATCTTAGCGATTTTTTGAGAATGTCTCTTAGATATTTAAAGAAATTCATTCAGATATTTAGAAACATCACTTAGACATTTAGAAACATCACTTAGACATTTAGAAACATTACTTAGACATTTAGAAACATCACTTAGACATTTAGAAACATCACTTAGACATTTAGAAACATCACTTAGATATTTAGAGACAGCTTTGGAAATGAAAATCCCCATAACTTTATGACGGTTAAGTATCATTTAGTTGGTTATAGAAACACAAAATATTGATGACCAATCATATATTGTTCTTTATAACTCATTACAACCTATATATGGAGTTCAATGATGTAAAATCATTGATCTTTTTAAATTTTATGTTTAAAATAAGGAATTTCTCAACTGGACATACCTCAGTCATTGCGCCATTAAACAAGAAGACAATTGAGTTATACATACTAAAACATAAGCAAAAATTCTAACAATATTGTGTAATGTCTGATTTTTTTTATACTTTTTTTTATATATCAGAAAATAACATTTTGTGTAATAAGTGCAGGAGGACTTTTTTGAGAGAAGTATTAAATAATCTTTGCAAACCAAAAATAACAACTTTTTTTTTTGAATGCAATAAACACTGACAATAAATACATTTATACTCCTCACCAATTTCCATCAGGATTTATCTGAAGAAAAAAAGGGAGAAAAAAAAAAGAAAAAAAGAAAAGGAAATATAAAATTTGAAATTATTACAAAGTCATACAATAAATGTCCGTGAAAATTAATTACAGTTAAGTAAATTTACTTTTTTGTATAAAAGAAAAAGAAAAAACTTTTTTATGTTTTTCCATTTTTAAAGGAATCTAAAAATGTTGATTTACGCTAAATTTTTAATGTCTACTAGAGTACAAATCAAAAAAGCAAAATGAAATTCGCTTGTTTTTAATCTTACAAACTAAAAAAACAATTCAAAAAACTAGAAAATATTGGTATTAGCATTAGTTAAGTTTTGGTATGCAGCTTGTGTTTTTCATCGAACTTGTTAGTTTTATTCTTTCTGTCATTTATTTTTTTATCTGTGAAAACCTTTTCTTACTTAACAAGAAATATTTGTTTTTTAAAGAAAACAATTTCTCTGGTTTTTAAAAAAAAAACAATTTCTCTGGTTTTTAAAAAAAAAACAATTTCTCTGGATTTTTAAAAAAAAATTTCTCTGGATTTTGATCTTAATCTCTTTGAATGAGTTTTTCACCACATTTGTTAACACACTAATTATTACTACACATAACTATGTTATATATTTGCATAACTAATTTGAAGTAAACAAACTTTACCAACAGTTTTGTATCTTTTAAATACATATATTCATGATACTAATAGTTATTTAATTCAAGAAACAAAAATTTTTAGGTAAACTTGAAATGAAATTATTTCCAAGATTTTCAAGATTTCCAAGATTTGCAAAAAAAAAAAAAAAAAATGGTTAATTAAAGTTTTTTTTTACTACATCCACAATTCTGTAACTAGATGGGTTGGCCAATCACATTAGTTAAATTTAAGTATGTCTAGAGATTTAAATTTTTTAAATCAAAAATTTAAAACTGAATTATTTAAAATAAAATGAAAAAATGGACATATGAGCATTTCTTTTATATCCATTAATTTATCATCACAAAATTTCAAAACAAATGAGAATGAAAACAAGAACAAGAGTTACACAAAGTCACCACATTTCAAGTCAGTAAATTGCCAAAAAGGCCTTAACTACATAGAGCAGTTTATCTATTTACTAGCCTGGGATTTTTGTCAAAAAATAAAAAGAATTTAAATCAAAGCAGTTTTTGGATACGTAGCTCACAATAAATTTTATTTGAATCGAACAATTTTATTTTTGATCTGGTAAAAAAAACTTCTTTTGGTTATCCATTTCAAAAATAGAATCATTTTGTAAAATTTAACAATTAGCATTTTAAGATTGATTTACATAGAAAATAAAATAAATTAAAATCCTTTCAAGAAAAAATTTTTTACTTCAACTATCTTTAGATTCCTTTCACTAAGAAGTTTTTCAAATTGTGAAGCTTCTATACTTCTCGAATGCTGAACTACTTCTTTTTCACCATCTGCTAACCGAGCTTCACGCTCCCTACTCTCAGCCTCTTTTTTCACCTAAAAAAAAAATAATAAAAAAAAATAAGAATAAAAAAAAAACTTCAAGTAAACTTTTAAGATATTTACAAAAACATTTAACTGACTCCCAAATAATGCACCACATTTTTTATTGTTAACATTGTAACAACCAGATTTTTTCCTTTTTTTTATTAATACAGGATTTAAATTATTATATTGCACATAATGGATTTTTTTGTTTGCTTAAAATAGGTTAGTGAGTTTTCCTTACAATTTATAGTCAGAAATCTGTATAGTAAAATGTACTAGAGAGTTTCTTATGTTACCATATTGGTTTTTTATCAACTGATCACTGAAATAGGATTATTTTAAAAAATACAAACTTACCTTCCTTTTTTGTGCCTTGCTAATTTTAGTCTTTGGAGCTTCTGTGCTGTTCTGTGAAATTAAACTATTATCATTATCCACAATACATGCAGCACCTGTTTTATTGCAAAACTAACAAAACAAAAAAAATAAGAATATGAAAGATAAATCAGCTTCAAAATAATTATAACAATCACTGACAGTTGTAAAATTACCCAAAAAAAATTGTTAAAAGATTGTAACAGTTTTCAACAATTACAATTGATGTTGGACTTTCATCTTTTTTGATCTTAAATATATCATATACTACCATCTTTGATATATAAATATTATCTATAATATATCATATGTTAGAGCTATTTAAGTACTTTATCTTTCTTTTAATTTAAAGAAAATATTTCTGTTCTCATTTTGTTTCTCTTTTAATTTCTGTTCTCTTTTTGTTTTTGCAGTTTCTATGACACAAAAAGATTTAAATTCACTGTTAAATTCAATCGATTAAATAAATTTTAAAAGCTGCTGTTTTTACTGCAATCTTTATTATATCAGTTTTTATATATATATCAGTTTTGTGCTTGTGTTTTTAATCAATACCCTTAAAACTGGTTTGTGATAATAACAACTTGTTCTCTAATGATAACAAACTATTATTATGACAAACCAGTGCATCGTTATTCAAATACTTGAAATATATACACATACACATTGTATACAAAACCAATCAAATGGTATCTTATTTCATTCAAGATTTTATCAGATTTTATATCCAGTGAATATTATTATTACCTAGTGAATAGAATTTTACACTCACGTTAAGTTATTAACTAACTTGTTCAAGTTCTTTTGAATGTTTTTTATCGAGATCGGCCTGCAACTGCGCCGCTGTGATGTTCACTTGCTGTTTTTGTTTCTTATCAGCTTTTGAAGCAGAACGTTTCATAGACAAAATTTTTGCTAAAGAAAAATTGCATTAAAAGATAAATAGGTAAAAACATTTTCTAGCTAAAGATATTTACACATTTTCTGTAAATATGTCCTTTTAAATTCTTTCATACATACTATCTTTCTTAAATACTATATTTCATATATGCAATTTTATAAAGCTATCTTAAGGCTGTTGTAAATTAGTAGGTAATCTTCAGAAAGAAAAATGTTACTTAAATGTAAATGCTTAGTTTCTACACATATACTTATGCATATACATATATTTATGCATATACATATACTTATGCATATACATATACTTATGCATATACTTTTGCATATACATATACCTATGCATATACATAAATAAACAATCATAGAATGACCAGGTAAATGACTTAAAAAAAAAATAACAATAATAAAAACAAAAACCAAATTTACCCTTCAAAAAGTTTGACATGCTGCTGGAAAAATAACTTGTAAAATTTAAAGTTTTTGTTCTGATTCTAAATTTAAAAAAAAAATTCAACCTTGAAGGTTATTCTGCTCCAACCTTTGACGTTGTTGAATTTCTTCTTTATCCATGCGAAGCTAAAAATTTTTTATTATTTTTAATAATCTAAAAGAAAATAATCATTCTAACAAAGCATAGAAAGATTAATCAGTAACAACAAAAATAATTGATATTCAAAATGCAAATACTAAAGTATAGATTTTTTTTCCACTTAAAAGTAAACAGGAGATGAAACAAATTTTAGGGTATTGGAGATAGAAATGTACACTTAAGCAATGCTTCAAATGATCATAGAAGTAGAAACTGTAACTCAAGAAGAGCAACAGATAGAAAATTTTTTTAGCTATTTTCAAGAGAAATCAACAAGTTGAATACTAGCTTTAACAAATTCTTGAGATGATTGGTTATTGCTGAGATAATGCTGTGAAAGCGTTGTTTCGGCAATAAGCAATCATCTAAGAAACTTGTTAAAGCTGATTTCAAAGAAAATAATAGCATTAGCAAAATACACAGCACAACTTTTAACAAGAGTAATTTACAATTCAGATGCTCAATGTTCTATAAAATATAACTGAACTAAATATTATGATTTCTATACATCAAATCTTTATTTTTCTAAAAAATATTTTTATTGAATAAACTTATAAATCATATTTACAAACTGTTTATATTTAAAAATTATTTACAAACTATTTATAAACAAAACAGATGTTCCAGTTATTTTACAAATATAAAAACCATGAGCGAAACAAGTAATAACCATAAAAAAAAAAAAATTTCTACTGATTCTTTAATACAGGTATAATAAAGTTATTATTAACATATCTTCAAATTTTGAATCTGTGATTTCATATTTTCTTGCATTCATTTTTTGCTACCTTTTTTCTTCTTACGAAGAAGTAACTTTTGAAGAAAACTAGCCTTAAAAACAGAACAAAAAATATTTAAATTAAACTGATTGGTTAGAATTTGTAAATCATTAATTTATTACTTTTTATAAATCATAGAGTTGCTGATATGTTTTCTAATGAACAGTAAAAAGCATCTTAAGAACTATTACTTTTGCTACTGGTGGGTTTTCCACTTTTCTGCTACCACTGCTATCACTAAAAAGCATATCATTTTCTGTAACTGTTGCTTCTTTGACATCTATGTTATCAGGAATGGTAATATATTCTCCTAATCGCAAAGAGGGACTTTTTCCATTTTCTTGATCTTTTTTATAGGCCTCATAAGCCTCTGCTAAGTCTAAGAGTCGGATAGTCATATTTCCTTTTTCATAATCTTCCAGTTCCCAAGAAGTTAAAGGGCGTTTAGTTATCTTAGGAACTTCAATAAAAACATTTGTTACCTTTGAACTTGTTCTACCATATCCAGCTCGATTTTTCCGAAGAACATTTGCCTTAAGGGCTGTTTTCTTAATGACATCAGAAGGCTTTTTAGTAGTTTGATTGCTAAGTAGATCATTATTACCAGGTTCATCAGCATCTAATGACTGTAAAACTGAAGATCTATCTTCATTTAATGAACTAGCACTTGCTGCTTCAGCTAAAGATAAAGATGGAAGAGACGATAAATTATTGTATTGGCTATCATCAGTTTTGCCAATTACATTATACTCAGAATTTTGCACTGTGTTGATGGTTTGATCACTAAAAGAAAGTTCTTTTCCACATTCTGTGTTTATCTCTAAAATTGTGTCTTTAATAGGCATACTGTCATCAATATGAAGATCATTAGATGGTTGGGCTTGAATCAATTCATTATCTTTTATTTTGGTAGTGTTTTGATACCTTTCATTTACAGACATACTATTCTCAATTGCACCAGTGGGAGCATTTATTTTAAAAGAATTCTGCTTTTCTTCAGGGAATTGACAAAGAACTGGACATATTTGATCATCAGTTAAAATTTGATGATCAGTTCCATTTTGGGATGGTTCACAGAATGATAGGTTTGAATCTTCACTTTTATTTTCATCTAAAATAAAACTGGTAGAAACACTTTGATTGTTTAGGGTCTTGGAATCTGTGAAACTTCCAGCTTCATATTTTACTAACTTTGATTGCAAAGATTCAGGAACTCTTTCTGATTCTGAGAACTTTAATTCATTAGTTTTCGGATTGACTAACAAGCTGGAGTTTACCAAAAACCTACATAGTTGATCAGAAGATATTGACGGAGATGATTTTTGAACACTCATTTCATTGTCGTTCAACAATGAAACAAAAAACATTTTAAAATTGCAATCTTCAAGTTTGGCGTTACTTAGATGAGAAGTTTCAGAACCTTCAACAAAACAACCCTCTTTTAGATTGCTAACGAATGAAGTTAGTTTTAGTAAACAAACTTTATAGAAGTCTAGTTCATCCTTCAAATGCTTGTTCATTAGAACAAGTTTTTTTCTTTCCTCTGTGAATAATTTGAATTCCTCTTCCATAATAATGCTTATTTTAGCTTGTAGAGATCTAGGGAAAACGTAGACATAATTAAAACTTATAAATTTTTTTCATGTTTTATGCACACAGATATAAGGTTTACCCAACCTGACTTAACATAATAAACTGAACTCAAGTTTAATATTTTAATGAAATAGAAAAAAAAAATTTTTTTACCAACCAAAATTTGAACTCAGTCAAAGCAATACAACAAACAAAGATTAACAGGACACAAACATACAGACCAATATATTTGATTTGGTAAAGAATGTAATTGATTTACATATATATATGTGTATGTATGTATGTATGTATGTATGTATGTATGTATGTATGTATGTATGTATGTATGTATGTATGTATGTATGTATGTATGTATGTATGTATGTATGTATGTATGTATGTATGTATGTATGTATGTATGTATGTATGTATGTATGTTTGTATGTATGTATGTATGTATGTATGTATGTATGTATGTATGTATGTATGTATGTATGTATGTATGTATGCATGTATGTTTGTGTGTATATATATGAAGTAATGCTAAATGGTTTTCTCACTTTTAATCCCAGTAAAACAATTTTAAAAATTACTTTTAAAAAAATTTACGTTATCATTTCATGCTGTTCCAAAAATGTTAAGATTGATTTTAATTTCCTCTTCAAAATTTCACATTGCTTTAGTTTCTTTTCCAGCAATTCAATATTTTTTTTCTGAAAAAAGGCTCTTCTTTCTTCTTCAAATGTTAACAGTTCATTAGCAGCAGGACTCAAAGTCTAGAAAAAATAAAATAAATTTATTGAAATGCAGGTACTAAATGAAGTTCATTTATAAAAATAATTCTTCAAATCATTGATTGTTAAAAAATACCTGTTTGAGTTTCTCTACTTCTAAGGAATCTATGAAACTATCACTTACTGATGTAGACAAATCAGTAACTGCCCTATTACCACTTGCAAC
Organism: Hydra viridissima; assembly: GCF_058129835.1. Classification (NCBI taxonomy): domain Eukaryota; kingdom Metazoa; phylum Cnidaria; class Hydrozoa; order Anthoathecata; family Hydridae; genus Hydra; species Hydra viridissima. Next base: position 3,121,294 of record NW_028324311.1, read on the forward strand.
TGACTGAACTAGAGAATCATTGGTAAAGTCATTATGTGATTTAATTTCAGACATTATTCCTGTGAGACTTTTTACAGCAAATGTATTTAAAATGAAAATTCATATATGTAATATAAAAGGACCATTTTGCAAGAGCTTAAAACTGTAACCAACAAATTAGATATTAACTTGATTTTTTTTCTGTTTCAAATTTCAGATTTGCTATGCAATGTTTACAAAATTTTGTATATGCAATTTAAAAATGATACACACAATGAGCAATCAAACATTGCTTTAACACCTATTTAACTGTATTTTAAATAAAAGATTTTATTGAGAGTTCAAATAAAATATTTATGCATTTTATATACTAGTTAATAATAAAATAGGTTAAAAAGTAAAAATACAAAGATCTATAAATATGAATATAATATTTCTTATCATTTTATCATTAAAAGTATGTTTTTTTTATTTTTGTAACTTTTTATTTCAGCAGTTAATAAAACAAAAGAATTTCTGTTATTTTAACAGTAGAAATGGAAGTTGTCAACTGCTTACAAATTTTACTCGTTAAAGTAAAGGTTTTGTTTTTACAAAGCTTTCTCTTTGATCATTTTTTTTAAATGAGTGAAAAAGATGCAACAAATTATGACACTTGCTATGAAGTGTTAAAAACACAACTTATAGCTTAATCTGCAATAATAACAATTTTCATAGAAAATTAGAGTTTTTTAAAAACTTATCATTAAACTTTACTATTAGGATTTACATCTTAATGCAATGAAATATGCAAAATAATCTTTTTTTTCCCAATCAAGACTATAAAAAGTAACTAGACTTTGTTAATACCAGAATTTTTTTTTCAGTGAAGGATGCTTCATTCCTTTAATTTCTCCATCTGTATAAGTGGATTTATAGCCACTTTCTCAGCTGATCATGCCTTTCATGCTGCTTGGTGGATTTTTTTTTCTGAAAGAAAATTCATTTCTTTTTTTATTGTTTACATTTTATTTTATATAGAGTTTAACTAAAAAAACATTTAAATAATATGTATAAGTTATTGTTTTTCTTTAAAAAAACATCAGGTCATTATACATATATTTCCAAATTACATCATTTAGGAGGAAGATGTAACAGTTATAAGTTTTACAAGCATGCATTTTAATGTTCTTCAATATTGGAAACAACACCTCAAATTATGAGGTTATTAAACAAAGTTCACAAACTAAAAGTCAAAAATACTAACTTTAAAGGAGAGACAAAAAAAAAACTGAATAAGAGGTTAAAAAAACTGAATAAGATATTGAGATTAAAAAAGAATACTTTTATGTTTCACATATTAATAGACAGTTGACTTATATGCTTTCGTAATTGTGTATTGGCAAAAGTTGCAATATACATTTATGAAAGCATATAAGCCAATTAAAAGTCCAGATAAATAGTTGGACTAAAGTATGCAATTTTTGACTTACATACTTTAGTCCAACAATTTATCTGGACTTTTTTTTGAAGCAGCTAACTAAAATTAATTCTTATTTTTTGAATTTTGTGAAGACTTATGGGTATTGAGAAATCATATTAACAAGCTTTAATGCAAGACCCTACATTAGTTATCATTGACTTTTTGACTTTTTTTTCTTTCTTTTTTTCTTTTCTTTCATTTTAAACCAAAAAAAATTATGGCTGTTACCTTCTTCAAGTATTTTTGAGTTTATTTGATAATTTACTAAATAATCTATATTTTTTAGAAGCCTTTTTTAGATTTTCCTTTAATTGATATTAGACTTAATAAATATCTTCTTAAAAAAGTTATTATATTTCAAACTTAATTTACCAAAACTTTAAAAAGGTAACCAATATGTAATATTTAGTCCTTATAACAAATAATCTCTAAGGTAAAACTGTAAAATGTAGTCATATAGTTAAGCCAAATATTATTTATAACCAAGCCAAAATTTTTATTCAAGTTAGCTTTTATTTGACAAAAAAAATCATATTCTTTGTGTTTTGTTTTTGGTCAGGAAAATGTCCCATATTTATAGTTTAGATAACTCCAAATCCTATTAGAAAATATTTTTAAAAGTACAACAATCTGCCCCATTCTAAATATTCCTGATATCATACTATAGAGCATTCCAATCAACTTTAAGAACGTTCTAGAGTGTCTTAACAGCAAAAAAAAACAGTTGTTATATCTGTTTACTAATCAGTTTCTAATTAACAGCAAGTCAGGGTTAACACCAAGAGTTCAGTATAAATTTACAAGCAAAGTCCTTTAAATTAAAATATTTCCAAATGTTTTCCAGGGCCACAATAAAGCATTACTTGAAAAATTAAGTCTCAAAGTGTAAAATGTTTAGTAGGACGATATAGGAGAGTAAATGTAATAAAAAAATAGCTCATAATAATTTTACTGATATCTCTACACAAGTCGTAAATTTTATCACTTTTCTGTATTATTTCCAGCAAAAGAGATGAATATTTGTCGAATAAAAATTCATCACAACTAAACATATGGCCCTTAGATATGAGTAATTTCGGGCTGAATTATAAGTATTTTTTTAAGCATTTGAAAAACCGGGATCCTGGACAGGATTCTTGGAAGCGCAACTTGCGGACTGCTAGCAAATCTGCCGAGATAAAATATCCTTTTTTGGATGTCGTCAAAAGTTTGCAGCTTTTGTAAGCATCCGCTACTGACTGAAACCATCTTGGTTTAAAAATATCAATAGTGGTATAAAGCACATGGTTTTGCCTTCGCATCTTTATGCTGTGGCCCAGCAGTACTTTAGAAGACTATGCAGTGCTCCAAAATGGAACTTAAAACTGCATAGAGTTGATGGTAGATATTAAGAATTCATCCTTCTAACATAAATGAGAGAATAAAATCAAGTATTTTCCAAATTGAAATGGCAATTAGATTGTGATTTTAGACCATTTGAAGCTTAATTCAAATCTCTATTTCTGCAGAAAACGAAAGGTTTATTTAAAAGTGTATTTACATCAATGATATATTATATATACTAGATGTCTAACTTCGATCCGAAAAGTGAAGCCGTGGATATAGCTTTTGCCCTTATTACAAATGGCGGATTCAATTTCTAAACAAAAAAGCGGCTTCACTTTTCGTCTAATAAAATCCCGCAAGTTAGACATCTAGTATATATAATATATGATTGATTTACATAGGCTCAATAAAACTCATAAAACGATCAATCTTTTGGACATTTTTACCATTGAAGAAGACAAATAATTTGTAAAAGATGGTTGAAAAACTGTTGTTAGTTTATTCTTTTTCATTTAATCTTCCTTTGTTGATCAGCAGTACTTGATGAATAAGTTGATTTAATGTGTGTCCTTGGATTCTTGAATATTCCAGTTATAAATTATGTATCTCTAAAAAGCACAGGGTTTTTAAAAATTACTGTTATTAAAATACTAATCAAGTACATATTCTAATTTTTATTTCTGTAACGATTACTGTGATTTGTGCGATTCATTGAATTTAGTAAACCCTAAACAAGTCCAAAAGCTTATTTTAGTTTAATACATAATTCCAAAAAAGTCATTCCATTTTAGATTTATTGATAATCATTAGCTGATAATATTTTGGCTTTGGTTCCTCATTTGTCATTGCCCGCTAACTCGATTGCCCGCTAACTCGATTGGTTATAATTTGGTGCTCTGTGTAACGGGTATTTACCGATTTTATCATCGTTCGGATTCGAAAGCAAAAATGAGCAAAACTTTTTTATAATCACAAAATAATAAAAGATCCATTATCTTCAATTTCTCTTAATTATAACGAACACCATCGTGATTAAAGACGATATTCAAATCAACTGTTTTCTATTTTGTCTTAGTTCTATTCTTAATTCCTAGTTATCCAGCCCCCATTATACACCAGCTTAGCCAATATGTCAAATAACTACTGACAAGATTGGACCAGTGCGTCTGTCTTTTAGCAACCACCTTCAGTTAACAACTCAAAGTGGTAGCGGTCATATTGATTTAAATTCTATGAAATTTATCTAACATGCGATAACTAAAAATCCAGACAAACTTTGTAGCTTCAATATATATATATATATATATATATACAGTGGCGGCTCGTCAATAGGGGCCATAGGGGCCCGGCCCCACTTATATTTATTTAAGATAAAGTATTTGGTAATGTAATTATGTATTTATATATATCTAAACATGCAACTATTAGCCTAAACTATTTGCAGACAGGTTTTATAAAAATAAATAGTTCTAAGTTAGTTCTAATTTTAAACTATATTACTTTATAAGTAATATGTTTATTTGCAATTTATTCAAAGTATTGTAGCGTTATTTTAATTCATTGCCAATAACGGCTGGGCCGATTTTTACTGGCCCTATTTATTTTGTTTGTAGTAATATTATTTTTGATGCGCGCGCAGAATTTGTAGTGCTTTCAGATGGGACGAAAAAACGCACCGCAGGGCCTCATTGAACTGGCCCTTGAAGAAAAGAACCTTAAAAACATCGCTAAGTTCAAAAATTTGCGATATTTTTTGGTTAATATTTGCTGGCCCCACCAAAGTTTAATGTCACCGGCCGCCACTGTATATATATATATATATATATATATATATATATATATATATATATATATATATATATATATATATATATATATATATATATATATATATATATATATATATATATATATATATATTTTATAATTTTTAATCATATCTATTATGTTACAAACTTGATCCACTACAATTTACCAAAGTCTTAATTTGTTCAGAACTTAATTAAACGTATCTAAAGACTTGAATAATCAAGAGATTCTCCGAAAACGAGTGTGCGCTTTTTTTAGATTTGCATCCAAAACGTATATTGTTAATCACTTTCGCATTGTAAATGTCCCAAAATTGACCATCCGATATAGTGCAACGAAAGGAGAACAATATAGGACCAGAACGAAAGGTCGGAAGTGGTCGGACTGCAAGAAAAATGCCTAAGAAACAGATAAAACACGTATAAATATCCATTGATACGAAGAATGGTGTCTCACAGCATAGCCTAGCCAAGAGATTCAACGTTTCCCAGCAGTATATATCCAAAATTATCAATAAAAAGACGAGCATTCATTATCATAAAAAAAAACAAAAGCGTCAAAAAGAACATCGGTTCAGAAAGCGGCTTTGCGTTCTAAGTACAGTAAATTGGTTGCATTTTGTGGGAAAAATTATGATCATTGACGATGAGTCATATTTTCCTTTAAGCAACACCAATCTTTCTGGCAACGCAGGATATTATGCTTCTGATCCCAACGCAACGCCTACCCAGTGGGCATGCATCGTCCGCACGACGTTTTACGGACGTCTTATGAACTTATGGACGTCGTGCGGATGATGCATGCCCACTGGGTATTGAGGTCAAGCTCAAAAGAAAAGCAAATATGAGCCAAAGTTATTAGTTTGGATAACCTTGTTTGAGAAAGGACTCTCAAAGCATTTCATCGCTCCTTTGGGCCAAGCAGTCGACAAGGATGTGTACATTTGCAAATGTCTTGTTAAATTAAAAGAAGTTAATTAACGAGGTTCATAAAAACGACAAAATCGTGTTTTGGCCTGATCTAGCTTCCGCACACTACCTAACTTACCTAACAGGCAAAAATATTGAATATGGGCCAAGTGACGAAAACCTTGCTATTCTACCCAAGTGACGTCCAATTTTTAGAATGAAATTGGCGCATGCAGATAATTGGAAAGCTGAAAATCTCCACCAATTTTCATACCATACTCGATTCGATTTCTTAGAAATCGAATCCGAGTATGGTATGAAAAAAATTGACCAAAATCGGGTACATAGGTTTAGGGCGAGTTCTTTCACAAGAGTTGACCGTGTTCGCCGAAATGGGCTGATAAACGAATAATTTTTATTTCATTTTGTAAAATACAAGTTTCTTGTTATTATGCTTTTTAAATTGATATTTCCGTTCATCTTCAAAGTTTGTCCTGATTTTTAGTTGTCACATGTTATTATTCAAAATTGTTTAATGAAATAAATATTTGGAAAAATAAAATAAATATGTTTTGGTTGCGACTTATGGGACACACGGTATTTAAACGATCAGTATATAACATAATTAAGACAGTTTAATATTTGAAGTTCCCTAAAAGAATATTTTGAGAATAAAAATTGAATCAATTATGGAAGGTGGTTTTAAATAAAATTACTCCAACTGTAATAATTAAAAACTAATTCTTCCCTGAAAAAATTAAAACACCAATTTAATTAGAAAATCATCATGATTATCAGTGATAGTAACTAACAACAGACTTTAAAGGTGAATAAAATTTATGAAGAAGAAATGCAAGTTGTTTTTTCTATTTGCTGCAAATTTTAACTACTTTGAGTCTAAATTTATCGTTTATTATAAAATTGAAATATTTTTTTTCTTGTAAACTAGAAAAGTATAATTGAATACTAAATATTTTGTAATATACAACAAGCATTCTTAAAGTAGGGGAGACCGGGGCTAATTGGCTACACCAGAAATTTCCAAAATTCACATGAAATCTTCCCTCTTAACTAATTCATCTTCCAGTGTAGTATCAGGGCTATATGCGCATAAAGCTATAGCGGTTTTTGTGTTTTTTTTTTACAAATTTTGTAACTTTTGTAACTATATTACTTTTTCAATTTTAAAAAGCAATAGCATTAGCTACAAGTAAACTCGAATAGATGTAGGTGTTGTATGGTTCACTCTAACCAGTCAAATTTTGTGTTATTCAATATTTCGCGTTTTTGGAGATTTTTAAGCCATTTTATGAGCAAAAAACTTTTGGGGTTAGTTGGCACAATGATCGCGGGGCTAGTTGGCAACATGTACCAACTTACAACTTTTCGCATTTGCCGTAAATTCACTTAAGTTTTATAACACTACAGATCTACAGATGTGAGAAATAATAAAAGAAAAGTAGACAGGCCTGTAAATTCTAAAAATGTTACAAAAAATCCCGTTGATGCTATTTTTATAGAAGAAAAGTCTGTTCGATCGACTTAAGGGCAATAAAAGTTAATGTCAAAAAATATTGTTGGATAAAAATTATCAAGAGTTTTCATAAAAAAGATGCGCTTGAAATATATGCTTAATGTTGCTAAACTTGTTTCATATGGTGTGCCAACTTACCTTGAGAGTATAGGCAACTTACCCCGAGCCGGGGTAAGTTGGCACATTTTTTTTTTTTTTTATGGGCCCTTTTTGGGCTACCAATTATTATATTTTTTTAATGTTTGACACTGGAACGTGCGTGCCAAATTCATTTTCTTTTAAACTCCAACTTGATATCCTCAAGAAAGTTCACCCAGAAATGCACAATGCTCAAAAACTAAAACTGTAGCCAACTAGCCCCAGTCTCCCCTATAAGAATTTGATAATTGTTTTGACGAATCTTTTCTCTTTTTTTTTTTTTCACTCTCTCCTTTTCTCTTTTTTTATAACCCTTTTAATTAAAAATGGCTTATATATTTAAAATGGCTTTAAACAAAACAAAAAAATTAATGTTAAAAATCCAGACTATGAGGAGAATTGTTATGATTAGTTGTTAAATATATTTGTACAAACTGTTTGCTTCAACTATTTTTTTACTCTTGTGTGATTCGGATGCTCCAGGATGTTATTATAATTATAAATAAGTTATTACTGGTAATAAACTGTTTGCTTAGCATTTGTTATTATAATATCATAATCATATATAATCATAAATCTGTAAACTGTCACATGTGTCACATGTCATAAGTCATAGCATTTGAATAACTTGAAGGAAGTTTAGTCATATTTTTTAGTTAAGTTAATATTTTTTATATTTAAGTTAATATTTTCAAGTTAAGTCATATTTTTCAATTAAGTAAGCAAATTGTGCATGCATTGTGCATTCACAAAACTGATCTGTTCAGTAAATTTCCCAGTGTTGCTACGGCTAGAATTACAGAAAAAGACAAATAACTAGTAGCGCACTCACAATATTCTAGAAACTGTATCCCATTTAGTCTGATTACTTCGCTTCGTGATGTCAGATAACGTAAAGTTAATGACTAACCACAACCACGATGTAAAATAAAGACTGGCAGATAAAAAATTTACTAGGTAATGAGTTTAGATTAATAAAGATAAATTCAACTTAATCCCGAAATAAAGAGCACAGACTACACAGATTGATTTTTATGCAACCCAGGATGCGTATTCACCAAATTTTCGTTACTCTTGTGCAGCTCAACTAAGATTACGGAAACCTTACGTTCATGTATTTATTTGGTATTTACCAATATTTCGCAGCATTTCCGTAAAGTTAGGGCTACGCATGAGTTGACTTACGCAACTTATGCAAAAACTTACGCAACTTATGCAAAAATTTACTGAACTTACGCAAAAACTTTCGAAAGTTTTTTTGAAACGCAACTGCCCAAGTTTCGCGAATGCGACCAGTTTTGAACTTACGGCAAACTTACGCAAAAAAAAAAAAAAAAAGTTTGGTGAATAAGCTCCCTGGTTTTTATTCTCTATAACTTTTATTTGCGAATTGTGTTTATTCAACTTGTTGTAAACAAGCACTCGAAACCGTAATAGCAGTTGCTAACCAGCATAATCTTCAAAACTCGCTTAAAGCTTCACTATGTGCAGTTATACATGCGTAATGAATACTATGGTTGAGAGTGAGGCAGATTAGTTATTTTGTTAACACGCTGCTTTTATAAAAAAACATGATATATCATAGCGTGTATTATATAATACTTAATGTTGTTTAATTAAATTGTTTGGCGGTACGTAGATAAATCTTTGCTCCGTAACCTGGAATAGAACTTGAAGTCTCAAGTGTATTTGCAATCTGATGCTTGATTTCAAAATAAGTCTCTAAGAGTAATTTGAACGTTTTATTTAGAATTGTTAACAAATGAATGACGCCGAAGGAGTGCAAATGACCTTTTCTCGTTAATATGACGTATTAACTGTTATTTATCTTTTCGTTGAATAGACAAATAGGAAGCATGGTTTAAAAAATTTTATAATTCTGATTGATAGAGAAATAATATTAGTGATGCTGGTACTCCATGTGTTAACATTTTGCTTGCGTACTGAATGACAATTTCTCAGACATGAACCAAACAGGGCCTACAAATCAAACCATTTGCACGTTTGAACCTACCTTCAAAGTTATAATGCTCATCCTTCTTGGCTCAACATCGGTAGTAGCCATTGTTGAAAACGTTTTCTTTTGCACTGCAGTTTACTTCAATAAAAAACTTCATTCCAAGTCCAACATCTTGATCGTAAGTTTAGCCGTCACAGATATAATTATATCTGCTACTTTGCCAAATCTTGAATTTGTTTATGTATACTTTTATCCCGCATGGCCAATCGGCAGTTTGGGAACAAAAACCCAAAATCTAGTCTGGATATTTTCACTTGTTTGTCCATTTGTTACCGTGACTGCTATAACTGTCGAGCGCTTTATTATAATTGCGGGAAAACCAAGTTTGAAGTATTTAATCACAAAGACCATGTACTTTTTAGTTGTCATATTCATCTGGGTGTATTCTTTTATATGTTGTTTTGTTACAGCTATCACCATGCTACCAGCACCAAAATACACTTACGTCTGGAATGTGAACCCTACTCTTTACTATGTGTTTCTTGGCGTTCATATTATTTTCCCCTTGTTTTCACTGCCAGGACTATATTACAAAATGCGAAAAGTCTCCAAAAACTCTATGAAAGAAATTTCAAACGAGGTTGGGGCAATTAGGCAAAAAAGGGAGATGAAACTTGCTAAGACAATTGTCATTATTATAGGGGTCTTGTATTTGGTATGGATCCCAGTGGTCATCTTAGAAATTTTTTATAATCTCAATTTTACCGATTGCATAGTTTCAAAATTGGGAGCGGTAAGTGTATGGTTGACGTGCTTTAACGGATGTCTCAACCCCCTTCTATATGCTTATAGAAATGCAGAAGTAAAGAAATTTACTATAGATAGAGTGAATGTATTTCGACGAAAAAGAAGCCTGAATGGTTCTAAAAAATGTAAAAACCACGAAGTTTGTTTTTAATTTTTTTTTCAACTTTGTAACAATGGCTTTCGTCCAGGTTTATCTTGTTTATTGAGAATTAGAAACACACTTGCACACACACTTGCACACACACTTGCACACACACTTGCACACACATGCACACACATGCACACACACACAAAATTCTACGTATTATCTTCCTATTTAATTTAACTAATATTTTTCTACAAATTTACTTCTTAACTTTTTAAGTTTTCTACAAATTTATTTCTAAACTTTTTAGTTTATATGTTGCAAGAGTTGAAACCTGCTAAAAGCAATAATAGCTCATTAAAACTTGATGTGAAGCCAAGCTCTTTTCAGAAGCTTACCAAGTTCTTAGCTATCTTCTGATAGAGAGAACTCTTTTCTTCTAGACCACCATCGACACTCATCATAAAATCACTCATAATGGCAGTTGATTTAACAAATGGACCGTTTTTTGCGAAATCTCTGAATTCGTTTAAATCAAGCAGCTTATTAAATTTCAGGGCGTGAGTGAAACGATTCGACTATGTGTGTTTTCCAGATCTGATGGTAATATAAGTGGAACCAGACTATGCAACGACCATTGGTTTCCCTAAACTATCTTCTTGTACTTTAATTGCAGCATACACTGATGGGGTCAACTTGTGTCGAATGTCAATGACCATGTCATGATCTGGTTGAGTCAGTTAGTACTCTTTATGCGTATACAAAGGTGCCTGCTTGCTGTAGATACACTAATGTGCACCTAAAACAATGTGTTTAAGATAAAAAGATATCTTTTATAAAATATTTTCTATGTAAACTCTTTTTAATACCCTTAACTTCCTTAAAAGTCCAAATGAAGCATCCTGATTAAGGTACAAGACTTCATCACCTAGAAATGATGCAATCTCTTCGCATGTTTTCTGTACGGAATTTTCCATCAGTATGCTGTGAATATTTATTATTTTGCGATCAAATCAACCTAATTTAATCAGTTTTTATTTTGTGTCTTCAAGCGTTGCACTGTTTCTTGGATTATAAATCCAAAAATTGTTGTGTCACTAAATTTGATACCCCCAGACCCTCCATTAAGCACAAAAAGAAACTCTCCCCCCCCTTCCTTGGCGCGTGACGTAATATACGGACAACCCCTCATACTAAATCTGATGTTTGATTTTAGGACAGTCTTAACCTGACAAAAAATTAATTTGACGCAAAATTTTTTTTCAAACTTTTTTATTTTTTTTTTTTGATTGCAAGTTTGAAAAATAAAAAAATGAAAAGATCTTAAATATTGTTTTTAGTTTTTCTTAACTTTGTAACAATAATTTTTCGCTCGGGTTTTATTTATTGATGATCAAAAACACAAAAAATTATATATAAATTCGTGGCTGTCAAAGTTTCTGTTTCAAATTATCATTTAAGTATTTCGAACGTTTTAAGTTAAATTTCTCGATTGTTGAAATGTGCTAAAAACGAAGGCTTTCTTAAACTTCATCTCAGTTTGAAAATCTAATCTTAAAGATCATCTCAGTTTGAAAATCTAGCACCAGTGTGTATGGTAAAATTCGATGTGATTTGTAAACAATATGTTTTAAAACGAATAAATCCCATTTCAAGTCAATACAAGAACCTTTTGCTGCAACAATTTTTTAAGTTGCAATTTCTTAAGCGTGAAGCTTTCTTCAAGATAAGACGCATTTCTTTTCTAAAAATAAAAAAAAAAAAATGGCTAAAAGTTTAACAATCATTCAAGTGAAAGAGCTATTAGAAGCTCATGAAAATACTTTATTAAAAATCTTTGGAGAGAAAATTGACAAACTTGAAGGGAAAATAGAGCAATTAAAAAACGAAAACATATTACTGAAAAATGAAATTGCTACAATAAACAACGCGATGAACTTCCAAAACGAATTCTACGAAAAAACCATAAAGGAAACGAACGAACTTAATGAAGAACTAAAAAATCAAATCAAAGAAAATAAAAAAAAAAAAAATCAAGCGAACTTTTTATAGACAAAATTGCTGAATTAGAAGATCGCAGCAGGAGAAACAACTTGAGGTTTGAAGGTTTTGAAGAAAAAGAAAACGAATCGTGGGAAGAAAGCGAGTCGAAAGTAAAATATTTTATTAAAGAAAAATTAAATATAAAACACGACATTCAAATAGAAAGAGCCCACAGAACTGGAAAAAAAAAAGAATCTGGACATAAAAAGCGACGAACAATAGTTGTAAAGTTCCTAAACTATAAAGACAAAGAAAAAATATTACAGCATTATAACTGACTAAAGCTTTGGAATGAACGTATATATCTCAACGACGACTACAGCGAAAGAACGATTGAAAAAAGAAAAATACTCTTTGAAAAGCTAAAGAATTAAGATCCTCAGGTAAGTATGCAAAAGTTGTCTATAATAAACTTATAACGCGCGATTAATAATTACGATAACAAAAAGAAATTCTTTAAAATGTGCTCAAAAAATAATTACAAAAATGAATGACTTTCAATCGCTAACCTATAATTTTTATGAAAAATACATTATGTCAGATGAAAACGCAGACCCAGATGTAAATTTTTTTAGTGATATGTACACGGACAGTTTATATCATTACCCTAGCACCATTAAAGAATTTCTTTTTAAAAATGTAAATGATACAAACAGTGAAAGAATCAGAATCCTTCACATAAATATAAGGAGTTTAAGCAAAAATAATGAAAACTTTCGACATTTTCTAGAAGAAACTGAAAACATTTTTAATATTATATGTGTTACGGAAACTTGGTGCCCTTCTATCGAACTTGAAAGTAATTCTAATTTTCATCTAAAGAATTTTGAATTAGTCTCATTAGAAAGACAAACAAATAAACGCGGTGGAGGGGTTCTTATATACGTTAAAGAAAACTTTGCGTATAAAGTTAGAAGCGATTTAAGCGTTTCTGACAAAGATAAAGAGATCGCAACAATGGAATTAATTATTAACAAAGGAAAAAACATACTTATAAGCAGCTGCTATAGGCCACCTGACGGCGCGTGCGAAAATCTTAGATTTTATTTGCAACGTAATATAGTTCACGCTGGTAACAACGAAAGAAAAAAAAACTTTATAATTGGGGATAGTGTTCGGCAAAATCAAATATACGTCAAACCTTTAAAGATTTGAATTTGAACTGTTCTTTGAGGGGATAGATTTGAATTTGATTTGACAAATATCTGGAGGATTTGGATTTGATTTTCAAATATTCACTTTGTTCTCAATTTTTGCGTTTGAAAAAAAAACGCCAAATTTTACAGGCCCGCAAACATATATATCACTTTATTCCGGGGTCTTTGCAGTGGTTTCCGGAATGGCGGTCGCCTTTCAATAACGGAAAAAAAAAAAAAAAAAAAAAAGTTTTTAATTAAAGTTTGTTAATATTAAAGAGAAAGTAAAGAGCATAGAGAAAGAAAAAAAGAAAAGAAATGTAAACAAAGTACAAGATTAAAAGAAAAAACGTAGAAAAAAATATATGTAAAAATCAAAAGAAAAAATTGCAAATACAATTTAACCACAATAAAAATGGAAAAAGTAAAACAATAACGAATCGAAAAACATTCATTGAAAGAAACAATCATTCGAAAAAAGAAAATAATAAAAAAATATAATAATGGCTTGCTTGAAAGCAAAGAATTTTTTTTTTAATTTTATTAATTTTCTGTGCGTTTTTGTATATTGTCTTGTATGTTTGTCTATTGTTTGTATTTTCCGTCGTGTATTCAAATTCAAATTTATTTTAATATTCGTTATTCTTATTTTCATTAATTATTTTTCATTATAATAGTTGCTATATGTCATTGTTTACTTTTACGTTTTATCAGTTTTAACTGTTTGTAACTGTCTAACTTTGTTTATGTAGCTATTGTATTTATAAAGACAAGTGACTTATATATAATTATTATTATTGTTATCATTATTATTAATATTATTTTTATTATTTAAACCATTATTATTTTAATCATTTTCATTAGGTGTTTACTTATTATTAGTATATTTACTATTTGTAAACAACCTTGAAATGTATCTATTTCAGAAATATATATTACATTCCTAATTATGTCGGATAATCCAGAACCCGAATCTTTTTCTGTTACAAAAACCACCAAACGTTCACAATCAATTGTATGGGATCATTTCACAGTTGATGAGCATGACAAAACCAAGGCCATATGCCAGCATTGTCCAAAGCACAAGAACAAGTATGCTTACAATAAAGGTGGGACAAAAAATCTAATGAACCATTTAAATTCTCAACACAAAAGCAAATTACTTGGGGACAGAGAACCAAAGCAACGACGTTTAGATGACATGATAATGACACCAATCGTTTATTCTCCAGATCTATTCAATGAATACTTAGTTAGCTGGATTGTCAAGAATGATCAATCATTTAATGAGGTAGAGTCCAGCCACTTTCGTAAACTACTCACTCTACTGAAACCAAATTTGTCAATCATGAGTGCGCGCCAATTAAAAAGCCAGATAATGGACACTTACAACACCAAAAAACAATTGCTAAAGACCCTTTTTTTGAATCTTGACTCAAAGGTTTCATTCACCACTGACTGCTGGACATCACCCAACAACATTGCTTTTATGGGCATAACGGCTCATTACATTGACAAAGACTGGAACCTACATGCCAAAACTCTTGATTTCAAATCCTTGCCTGATTCCCATTCAGGTTCAAATTTATCTAATGCATTCTTGTCAGTTTTGATTGAATTCGGTCTTACAAGCAAAGGAATGGGCATTACCTTAGATAATGCTTCCAATAATAATTCATTTATGGATATTTTAAATTCCAAGTACGAAATTAAAACCACCTTTGAGCATATCCGGTGTTTTGCTCATGTGCTGAATTTGGGCGCGCAAGCAGGTTTGGATGTTTTGAAAGATGATCTTGTAAAACTTAGAACAGGAATTAAAAAAATCCGATCCAGTCCTCAATCATATTCTAGGTTCAAAGGTTTCCAGCAATCAAATTGCACCTTAAAACCAATACTTGATGTCCCTACAAGATGGAACTCAACAGCTGATATGCTTAAACGAGCAATGGAATTAAAAGTTGGTTTCATTGCGTATTTTTGCGATTTTGACAACATTGATAGACAACAGTCTGCAAACAATCCAGACTGTTGTCTATCAATTTCAGCAGATGTTTGGAACAGGTTTGAAACAATTGTTTTGTATCTTGAACCATTCAAGGAATTTACCCAGCTCATTAGTGGTGATTCATATTCCACATTGTCTTTGGTGGTTCCTCTCTTCAATATTCTTTTGGATCACATTACTGAATGGATGACCACAAAAACCAACCCTGAAGATAATCTACACCGCTCTACAGTTGCAGCGCTCGCAAAAATGTCAAAATATTATAATTTGACTAGTGACTGCTTTACTATCTGCACTGTCCTAGACCCAAGATTTGGTATTGAATATTACAAAAATGATAAGGACGCAAACAGCGAGTCGTATACAAAGATTATGGACACAGTCAATTGTGAATATCAAATCAATTATGCCCCAAGCAATGGTACAACTGCTACAAGCATTCAAAACGTTTCAAAATATACCCCGTTCAAATCGCGTGTTTCATCAAACCCATGTAATGAGTTTGAAAACTATTGTAATGATACAAGTAAGATAGATGGCGGCAATAATAGCAACATATTACTTTGGTGGAAATCTCGATCTGACAAATATCCAAACCTATCCAGAATGGCCAGAGATTACCGGGCCATTCCTGCTACATCTGTATCATCAGAAAGGCTCTTCTCATTAGGAAAAAATCTTATTACTGACAAAAGAAATCTTCTCTCTGCAGATACCATTCAAGCTTGCCAGTGCTTGAAGTCTTGGTTGGATTAAAAAGAATAAAAGAAGCTGTAATGTGTGAGAAATAGTAACAAATGCTGCAATATGAATAAAATTTATAGATTCAGATAACTAAAATTAATAAATGAAATAAGTTAAATAACGTTCAAATATACATCAAATCTTGGAAAGATTTGAATTTGATCTAAATTCAAAATAGGAAGATTTGAATTTGGCCTTTTCAAACATTTGACGCATATTTGATCAAACTATTTGAATTTGTGCCGAACACTAATTGGGGATTTTAATATGGACTGTCTTATTTATAACAAAGACAAAAAAGTGAGAAGTTTCTATGATGAAATTTTTTTAGCTGGCGCAATTCCCTTAATCAATCATCCAACTAGAGTAACAAAAAATTCGATAAGTTTAAAAACAACTCAACGCGCACCTGGCAGATAATAAAAGAGATAACAGGAAAATCAAAAACTCACTTAAGTTCTTTACCACAAACTATAAAATTTGAAGATGTAAATATATGTGAACCGAGCAAAATTGCAAACATATTTAATAAATTTTTTACTGAAATTGGAACCAATCTCTCTAAAAAAATTCCTATGACCGAAAATTCGTTTGAAGACTACTTGTGTCCTATAAATAAATCTCATTATAACAATGAGTATTCTTCTGAATTATCCCACGACGAGCTCCATATAGCCTTTAAGTCTTTAAAAAGAAATAAAGCTATTGGTGCTGATGAAGTAAGTGGTAATATAGTTGCAGAATGCTATGAAAGTCTGAAAGATATTCTTTATAAAGTGTTTAATGCATCTATAAAACAAGGAGTTTTCCCGGATCAATTGAAAATTGCGAAAGTCATACCAATTTACAAACAAGGCGATAAAACAAATATCAACAACTATCGCCCGATTTCGGTTCTTTCAACTTTTTCAAAATTATTGGAAAGAATAATATATAATAGAATATTTAAATATTTTGACCAAAATAATATACTATATTCCAAACAGTTTGGCTTTAAAAAAAATGTTTCAACTGAGCACGCAATGATTCAATTTGTTAGGGAAATCTCAGAATCTTTCGAAAAAAAACAATATACCCTAGGAGTCTTTAATGATCTTTCGAAGGCTTTCGATACCGTTGACCATAAAATATTGCTTAAAAAGCTCGAATACTACACAATGTAACAAAAAAAAAAAAAATTTCTGTTTATCAAAGTTTTTTGATGTTTCTTAATTAATTTGAGTATGCTGAGTCTAAATATGACATTGGATTTTTTATTGCATCAATCGTTTGGTCGTAAAAAAAAAAAAAATCAATTAAACATATAATTAATATAAATCGTTTTGCAATCATGTTACATTATATTGTATTGTAACAGTCTCTCACAATCTCAAAAAACACTAAAAGTGAACAGTAGAACGAGGTTTTCTTTTATGAAGTTTCTCGTCATCGCGTATCAAACACCAGATGTAGTCACCCATCATAGCTGCATCCCATCTGCCCTGGTATCTTTTCTCCATTGCAAGAATATCCTGATGGAAACGTTCCCCGTGCTCTTCACTCACATCACCCAAATTTGGTCTGAAAAATTCCAAGTGTGAATGCAGGTAATGCAGCTTTATTGACATTCTGCATTTCATATCTGCGTACCGTACAATTAAGTTTTCCACTATCTCTTTGTAGTTATCACTCTTATTGTTGCCTAAAAAGCTATGAACAACATGTCTAAATGCAGTCCATGCTTCTTTTTCAACAGCAGACATTTTGTCCTCAAGCTCCTTACATGCCAACATAACTTTAATCTGTGGACCAACGAATATACCTGCTGAAATTTTTGCATCTGACACCTTTGGAAACATCTGCCGAATATGCTGGAATGCTGCACTATCTGGGTTTAATGCTTTGACAAATTGTTTGATAAGACCAAGTTTAATGTGAAGGGGTGGTAGTAAGATCTTTTCAACAGGTATCAGAGATTGATTAATAACATTGTGCGAACCAGGCTGTAAATGTTCTCTCACTGGCCACTCACGTCTTGTGAAGTGCTGGTTTGCAGCCCTGCTATCCCATAAACAAAGAAAACACGAGTACTTTGTGTATCCTCCTTGCAGACCGAGAAGAAATGCTAGCATCTTAAAGTCTCCACATACATCCCACTTGTAACTGTCGTAGTTGATTTTCTCAAGCAACAACTTCACGTTCTTATAGTCTTCCTTTAGATGAACGGAATGAGCTACTGGAATCGAAGGAAATCGGTTTCCGTTATGGAGCAAAACTGCCTTTAGACTTCTTGTTGAGCTGTCAATGAATAATCTCCACTCTTCAGGATTGTGAACAATGCCAATGTCATTGAAAAGACCACGAACGTCATGACAATAGCACAGTGATTCTGATACTACATAAAAGTATGCGAATGTTTCATGTCTTTTTCGGTATATCGAGGTTCTGCAGCTTGGATCTAATAAATTCCATTCTTTCAAACGTGATGTCAGAAGTTCTGCATTTGATTTAGTGAGACCTAAATCTCGTACTAAGTCATCAAGTTCTTGTTGGATAGAGAAATGAGGTGAATCATTCGGTTCCCTGAAATCACAGTCATCATTGAGTTCATCCGGTGAGTCTACTTCAGAATGATATGCAGCTGCTTCTTCGGATTGAGGTGGAGTAGGAACAGGCAATTCATCACTGTGTGGAACTGGTCCAATAGAAGATGGTGTACTTGGATAAACTAGAGTCAGCCTATCTTTCGGTTTTTTATACTTTGAAATGTCAACAATGCAGAAAAAGCAGTCATCATGATGGTTCGTCGGTTCTCTCCATATTCTCGGAATCGCAAAGGGCATTGACTTTCGGATTCCACGCAGCCATCCTTCCAGAGTTGATCTGCAGCTACCACAACTGTAGTGTGGTGCCCACGATTTGTCCTGATCTCCCATAGCCATGCCAAAATAAGCATGATATGCAGTAAAGAATTTTGTACCACTGACAATCTTATGTTTAGCTTGTGTTGGACTAATATAGTAACCACAAACATAACAGAATGAGTCAGGACAAAGCTTGCAGGATCTACTAGACATATTCACCACTTCATGTAACAGTTGTAATTAGTTAAACTGAAAATAAACACACGAATATAGTTAAAATCAGCATATATATATAATGTTTTAATTGCATTACACATATACGAAAACTCCGAAATATACTTTATGCTTTTTCTCAGGAAATCTTGATGATAGAGAAAAACCAATGGTACCACTGAAATCAGCATACAAAAATTATGTAAGAAACATTAAAAAATTAACATAAACAAAAATGTTGTTACATGGTGCTATGGAATCAAAAACAACATGCTAAAATGGTTTCATAGTTACTTTTCAAATAGAAAGCAATTTCTTACCTATAATGATGGCCTTCAAAGTGACTATACTGAAATAACCTGCGGTGTTCCACAAGGCTCTATTCTTGGTCCTCTTATGTTTTTAATTTATATTAATGATTTTAGCAAAGCAGCTAATCTTCGGAGTATTATGTTTGCTGATGATACAAATTTGCTCTTATCAAACAGTAATATTAATGAGCTGTTTTCTGATATGAACAAAGAACTTAAATGCGTATCTGAGTGGTTTAAATGTAACAAATTGACCTTAAACCTTGATAAAACGAAATACATTCTATTTCACCCTATTTCTAAAAAACGTTTTTTACCAACAACCATGCCAAAAATTCTTATTGAAAACTAGAAATAAAAAAGGAAACTTTTATTAGTTTTCTTGGCATTTATCTTGATGAGAATGTTACATGGAAACCACATATTGACTACATTTGTACAAAGGTTTCTAAAAATATAGGAGTCCTCTATAAGTCAAGAAATCATTTAAACAAAACCATTTTAATCCAACTCTATTACTCATTTATACATAGTTATATTAACTATGCAAATATTGCTTGGGGAAGTACAAGTAAAAGTATGTTGCGTACTCTTTACCGTCGTCAGAAACACGCGATACGCTTAGTTTGTTTTGAAAATCGATTTACGCATTCAAAGTTTTTATTCAAAAATATAAAAGTACTTAACATTTATGAAGTGAATGTATATAAAATATTATGCTTTATGTTTCAATGTAAAATCAATCCGTCCTTACACGTTTTTAAAGATTTTATTACCTTAAAAACAAAAAATAAGTATACACTACGAAATGATAACTCACTCTTTGAACCCTTTTGTCGAACAAAATTCAATCAGTTCTGTATAGCTTATCGTGCACCCAATCTCTGGAACAAAATTCTTTTACCTAATTTTGATTTATCAATTACCTTCCCAGTCTTTAAAAAGAAATTTAAAAAATTCATTCTCTTTAATGACAATATGTTGAAATACTTTTAAAATTAAGAAATTTGTATAAACACGCTCTTTTGTTTTTTGTATTTTGTCATTTTTATTTGTCTATATCTATCAATGGCTTAAGTTATATTCTATTATAACTTTTTATGTTTCTGGCGACAAGATCATTAGAAATTCTATCAGATACCAAGTTTTTATTTAAATTAGTCTATATATCACGGATTTTATTGCATCACGAAAGCATATATCTCGGATTTTGATGTATTACGAGAACATATATCACGGACTTTATTATATTACGACTAATAAAATGTAAAACTGAAAAAAAAAAAAAAAAAAAAACTTCATGTGAACTCTGAGCTCGTACAAAGCTATCAGACCCAGGGCCGCCGTGAGGGGGGGGGTCTACTAGGTTGTTTTGTCCCGGGCGCCAGGTCGACAGGGGCGCACGAAGCCGAATATAAATAATTTTTTTTTTCATGTTTATTTAAAAAAAAGATAGGTGCTGACATTGCCAAGCTTATTATGGACGTCTTAGAACAAAATGGAATCGATCTCAAAAACTGCAGAGGTCAAGGATATGACAATGGAGCGAACATGTCCGGTATATACAAAGGAGTACAGGCGATTATACTGCAAAAAAATCCTCAAGCTCTCTATATGCCATGCAGCGCTCATAGTCTCAACCTTGCTGGTGTTCATTCTGCTGAATCTTCGGTTGAAGTCAAGAACTACTTTGGCCGAGTCCAGTCACTTTACAATCTTTTCAGTGGAAGCCCTAGTTGGTGGAAAGTCTTGATTGAAACCACTGGTTTGTCCCTTCATCAAACGTCGCAAACCAGATGGAGTGCGCGAATCGAGGCCGTGAAGCCGTTAGTCAAGCGATCCAGGGAAATCCTCGAATCTTTGAAAAAGCTCCGCGATTTTGATCTAACAGCTGATCAATTGAATGAAGTAAAATCTCTGAGAGGTGGGTTCATTCATTCGAGTTCATTGTAATGACAACCTTTTGGTATAAAACTCTTCAATCAATCAACTACGTGAGCCTTGCACTTCAATCAGAAAATATCTCCTTGGACGACGAGATGAAACTCATTAAGACTCTTATTGAAGATCTAAATCGACTGAGATCATCTTGGACCAGCATCCTTAATGAGGCACGTTTGATAGCATCTGGTCTTGCTTCTTTTGGTTTTCAATCAGAATTTGTGAAGAAGAGGACGAAAAAAAGGAAGACCTTTCACGAAGAGGTGAGGAACACCGCTCATTTCCATGAAGACGAAGCAAAAGAGTTTGAGGTGAGCGTATTCAATACCGCTCTTGATACTCTTATTCAGCAGGTCAGCGATAGATTCCAAGCTGCTGAGAAGACGACGAATATGTTTTCGTTCTTGTGGTCATTGAAATCTCTTGTTATGTCAAATGAAGAAGAATCAGAAGAAAGTGTTGAAGCACCTATTAAATTGGAGGAGAAATGCAAGGTCTTGGCACAAATCTACGCGACCGATGTTGAGGAAGAGAAACTTATTGAAGAGGTCCGCCACCTCGATGCTCTGAAGCGATCCAATCTTTTTGGTCCAAAAGAATCTCTCACTTCCATGACGTTATTGAATGGAATATACCAGAAAGGTCTTCAGCCGCTCTTCGAATCAGTCTGCATTTTGCTGCGCATCTTCAACACCATCCCTGTTTCTGTTGCGGAAGGCGAGAGATCTTTTAGTAAGCTTGCTCTAGTTAAGACAGCTTTAAGGTCTACAATGAGCCAAGAACGACTCACGAATCTTCTGGTTGTTTCCATTGAGCATGATCTTGCCAAAAAGTTGTGCTACGGTGAAGTGATTTCCAAATTCGCCATGAGTAAAGCTCGAAAGATCAATTTCCTCTGAAGTTGAAACAACAATAGCTGTTGTATTCTAGACAAATTTTTGCTCTTAACATCCAATAGTGTTTAATGATTGTCTTTGGTCTGTTTCTACCATGTTCTAGTGTCGACTTTATCATTTTATGTATGAGTGTATAACCAAGTAAAAAGACCATTGCAATTATCTAGAAATAAACTGTTCAAATGTTCATTAATTAAAATTAAAAAGTTCTATATTCTTTTATCCTCTTTGATTTGTTATCAAATGGCTTATTATATGTATTGAATTATGGATCATTAGATCAGCTTTCACTTTCAGTAGGGCGCTTGGGAAATTTTGACCCTGGGCGCCGCAAAGGCTCACGGCGGGCCTGATCAGACCGCTATTTATATTATTAATTAATTTATGAAAAATTTAAAAGACATGTATTGAATTCTGGTACCCTCCAATCTGTTCCAACTCTTTAAGCAAATGTGTAAAATTTATAGCAAACGCCTAAAACCAGAACTAAAAGCATTCCTAGCTTTGTTACATGTTAATGTACAGGCACCATTTTTTTTGTCGCCAATAAAAATTCGATAAATTAATCGTTGTTTGTGTCCATGACGGTTAAGAGCAAGCGAACCAGCCGAGATTGTGGCTCATTAATACATATTGTTATCACTTAAAGCAAGCAGAACCTAATCTTCACACTGCCGAATCTTTCCATCGAATGAGGATGCTTGTTAACAATAACAGTGTGGGAGCATTTCGATTTCTCTGCCCATTCCCTTGTCATTTGACATGAGTTTTCGTATAAAGTTGCTTTAATCAACAGTCATATCCTCTCTAGGAGGCTAATTTATTTTTATCCAATTCTTATCATTGGTTCTTTTAAAGGCATAAAAAAGGATGGATATTAAGTTGCTACTTTTTTTGACCGAGAAGAAGATTAACAATCACTAAGTTTTCCCTAAATACCAAATTTGAAAAGTTTTCTTTTAAAAGACGAAACGAATCCAACCCCCTGAATGATATGGTAGCTCACGGAAAGATGGAATAGTATAAAAAACAAGTATGGAACAATGAAAGTAGATTTCGTTGTTCAAATTGAGTCGTCCAACTTTCTTTTTAATTAAACTGCAAATTTAAATAAAAATTTAAATTTAATATAACAAATTTAAATAAAAACATTAAATGCAAAAAACCTAATTGACTGACTGTCTAGCTGACATAAAACTAGGAATAATTATGTTTTAAAAACAACTATATCTAGGTTCTACGCGATTCGAAGTAGAGCTGTTTTTCCTATTGACACAATCAGTACAATTGTGAAAACGCTTTGGAGGAATGCTATAAAGAATTTAAGTTTCAGAAAAAGAATTTGGAAAAGTATGGTAATTTCTGTGAGGAGGGAAAATGATAAAATTGTAAACATTATCTTTAAGTTTTACCCGACTCAAAAATATAATATTCGAACAAAAAAGAGTGAGTCAACCAACAAAAAAGTACGCACGGAGACTTATTGAATTTGTCATATGAATAAGATGATAAAGCGAAAAGAAGAGTAAAAAGTAACAACAACCAAGAAAAGAAGTACGCAGAGAGACTCATTCAACCTGTCATATAAATAAATGATGAATAAGTAGCAAAACGGTAAACAACCGAAAACTATAAAAAGCTCGAAAAAAAAGAAAAGGAGAGTTTTGGAAGGACAGTTTTTGAAGAGAGTTTTTAAGAGTTTTTGAAGAGGTTTTAAAATGGCAAAGTAAGAGTTAAGAAGAGTAAGAGATTTAAAAGAGAATTTTATGAGAAAAGGATTTTTAAAGATTTAAAGAGCATTTTATGAGAAGTATTTACGAAGATTTTAAAGAGAAACTTACGAGAAGAATTGGTAAGAAAAGATATTTGAGTTACTTTAAATAAGCGTTATTATCTGTATTGATTTATTGATATTTGCATGAGTTAATTTTAAGAGAATATATATTGATGAGAATAGTTGAGAATATTTATTAAGAAAAATAAGTAAGAGAAGAAGAACCAGTAGTAAGTACTTTTGTTTGCATTTCGATTATTAATATTATTGTTGTTATTACTATATGCGTTAAATATTGTTATTGAAAAGTTTGATGCTTTACCGCGCACCCTAGCATATCCGCGCCATTTTACTTACGTCACACAAATATAGAGTGCTTACCGTTACACATTAATAGAACATTTGTTGAGTTTTATATTATAGAATATATTGAGGACGGCGAATATAAGTTAAGCCTTTTTGATTAGACCTTGCCCATTCCTAACCGAACTATTCCCAAACCTAGCCCTTTCCTAACCGAATACTCCCCAGACCATCAACCTAGTTCCCAACCTCCATATACCTAATCCAAACAAACCTTAACCCAAACATTCCCCTTCCCCTTCCCCTTTACTGCAAAAGAAGAAAACATAATAATAATAATAATAATAATAATAATAATAATAATAATAATAATAATAATAACAATAATAATAAATGAAAGAAAACGCCACCCTCACATTTCCAAACAATTTTTCCTGCTTCTGGTGGTCTCTGATGATTCGTATATCCAATCAAATGCCTAAATGGAGGATCTCAATCAATAAATGCAGTATTTTTCATTACATATTGCTTTGTCTTTCATAGTCAAGTCCCTCAGCACAAGTTCTTGAACTGCACAGATTCTTTGCAAAGTATATGTCGTTAAATCTTTCAAAGGAAATGAAGCTGAGAAGTTCTCAACAATTATATTTGCAGGACAACATTTCAACTTTGCATCCCTGACATCATTGTCAGTGGCTTAAATGTTATGTTCTTTCTCCAAGGCACCACTTCTAATTAATTGATAAGAAGAGTTTGTCAAATAGGTATCAATTATTAAGGCCAGAGCTTCACTTGGTGAGTTTGAAACAATTTAAAACTTCTTTGCAGCAATAAAATATTAAATTATTAATATTAAATTCATCGCTTAATTTCTTACTTGCAGAAAAAAAGGGACACTCTCCACTTCTTAGTTTTATTAGAAGCATCACCAAATCGTACAGGTTTTTGACCACATCTACATGTATTTGTCATCATCTGTTTTTCTGACAATGAATTATTCAAAAGCCAATTGACAAACTTCTTTTCAAAACTTTTAACAGTAAAGTTAACAGATTTTCATTTCCTTTGATATAGGTGAACAAATCGCTGAACTGCATCATCTTCCAAATTCAGGAATTTTTTTGGCTGAATAAATTTGAATGTATCTTCAGTAATACTTTTGTTTGGAAAAACGAAGATTGTTTTCTGTGAGAGAACTATGAATGTCAAGGTTTAGTAAGAACCAAACCTAAAACCAAAAAGTTATCTTAGTAATAAACATTTTTTATTTGACAGGTTAATATTGTAATGTAAATGCCGCGCGGACAACTGATTTTTTAAATTAAAACTTATGTAAAAATAGAATGGGGAGTGATGAGGACAAGCAACCAATAGAAACACAGTTTAAATATCCTATAACTCAAATATGTATTAGACAGCCCAAGTCAATGTGTGTCATTCATCAGTTAAAGTCTAGCGAACAATTATTTTCCTAGAATTATTTTTTTTTCGAGTATGTGATCTTCAAAATATCACTAAGATAACAAACAATGACAAATTAATTACAAAACATGTAATAACAAACCATGACAAATTTATGTAACAATATGTTTTGTCTTACGTCTGGATAACCTAAAATAACCTTGTAGCAATTTGGTTTTTTGACAAAAAAGATGTAAATGAAATATCACACAACGTTGATCTTACTGAAATTATTTGTATATAATTGCAATTTTTTTTAAATTGCAATATTCAAATGCTCCGAGTCAACATAACTAAGGGATTCAATATAAATTAACTAGCAATAAATATCTCTTTATATATATAGAAACTAAAACTAAGTTAGTTGTGGAAATTAGACAACTAAAATTTATCCTATTTTATCCACCTACTAGCCCACAGCGCTGCCTTAAATCCAAAGCTGTAAAATTCGGGGGCCAATGCTATAAACATATAAAACGAAGTTTTTACCGTAAAAAGCGAAGAAAAAAAAAGTCCATTGCTATAAACATTCAAAAATTTCTGTTTTTAAGATAAAAACTTCGCTATTAAATCCAATGCTATAAACGAACAAGGGAATCGCTTTTTCAGATAAAAAATGCGTTTTTTCGAAAAAAATCTTCAGATAGATTTTTGATCTCAATTTTAGATATTTTCTTCGTGATTTTTAGCGGCCATTGTTGGCCGCTAAATATATATATATATATATATATATATATATATATATATATATATATATATATATATATATATATATATATATATATATATATATATATATATATATACAAATGTTATAGTATAAGTATGTAATATATAGTATATATTAACATAAAGTAAGTATGTAATCAATCAACCATATATTTCTAAATAAAGATTTTACATTCAAGTTTACACACAAATAGTTATAAACTAATGTGAAGTAACTTACTAATAGTGCTAATGATATATAACAAGGGTAATAATAATGGCAATTTAATCATTATATTCAAAAACAGTAGCAACAGCAGAGATATATTACAATATTTAAAATTAATATGGATTATATTTTTTTTAAAGGTGCTGCTGGGAGACAACTCACAGAATTAGATAATGTTGTTTTAGACATTGTTGACAGGAAGTCAAAAAATGTATCTGGAATCGATGTTCCTGATTTTAATATCTCTTTTTGTACAGCAGATGATGCAAACTTCAAAATCTAAGTCTTCATCCGAAAAAATTAAATCCATGTTCCTATTTTAATTTTATACAGTTTTTTTAAACACCAAATACTAGAATGTAAAAATATTTATAAAAATAGAATAGACAGCGCAGCCTACTTAATAACTAATAAAATTTATTAAGTAGGCCTACTTAATAAAAATTAAAAAAAAAATTGTTGTTATTAATGACGTTTTGCGGATAAAAAAAGTGCGTGAATTTTAGTGACGTATACGTTTTATGCTTTATAGCAATGGCCGAAAAAAATACAGACAGCGATAAATTCTTCGAGTTAACGAATTTTTTTACGTAAAAATAATTTACTTAAAAATTGCGTTTTTACGAAGGATTTTTTTCTCGAAAAAAGCTTCGAATTGTTTATAGCATTGGCCCCGGGAGAGATAAAAAGAACAATTTTGATCTGATTCCCCGTTCACTCCCGACGCATAAGAATCGCTATTAAGCAAAAAGCTGCATGGGAATACAAACAAACTTGAATTAACTTTTTAGACAATCCATTTTTAGCTGATTC
Organism: Hydra viridissima; assembly: GCF_058129835.1. NCBI lineage: Eukaryota > Metazoa > Cnidaria > Hydrozoa > Anthoathecata > Hydridae > Hydra > Hydra viridissima. Next base: position 3,148,725 of record NW_028324311.1, read on the forward strand.
GCTTTTGAGTGTACTATGATACTTAAATCAAAAAAAGTAAAGATAAAAATAAAATATTAGTAATATTTATTTAATCAAAAATTTATCTTGAAAACCACCAGAATATTTATGAAACCCAGTAGAAAGAAAATGTTATAGCAAAAAATTTAGAAATTTCACATCTTGTATTTATATAAATTTATATGCTATTTTTTTTACTTGTGTTTATCGCTAATATTAAGATTTATTATTTATTAGTATATGCTACATATCAAGCTTTTGTGGATGATATCTTAGTATGGCAAATGATATCAAATACTTTTGGAAGGATAACCATTTGAAGACTAAAATCCAAGAAAGGTTAGTAGGATAGAAGGATAACCATATTAAGAATAAAAGGTCAGATAGTGATGAACCATTTTATACATACATACATACATACATACATACATACATACATACATACATACATACATACATACATACATACATACATACATACATACATACATACATACATACATACATACATACATACATACATACATACATACATACATACATACATACATACATACATACATACATACATACATACATACATACATACATACATACATACATACATACATACATACATACATACATACATACATACATATACACACACACAGCACACGCATATGTATTGGAGTCAATTTAAGTTGTTTAAAATAGATAAAAAATGTTCCTTAAGAATGTAAGAAGTCAGAATAATTAATCTGTAGGAAATAAAGCTTGGCAATTACATTTTTTATAAAACATTAAATTACTCTTTTCAGTTAAAAATAGAAAGTTTACTCATAAAGCAGGTTGATTTATAAACTGGTTTATACAGTATAAATATATATCTCATTCATACCAATACTGGAATACAACTTTTTGTTGCTTAATACAGAGTTTCATTGTTTACATGTTCTAAATTATTGTAGAAATAGTAACATGGCATAGTGAATTGCCTACAAAAAGCCAGGTGAATAAAAGCATTGTTATGAATGTGATAATAATATTTAATATAGTATTGTGACAATATTTTGGTGTTTTATTCATTAGTTATGCGTTCTTTGGTAACTTTGCAGCTTAGGGGAATTTTTATATTAAAAAAATAAAGAATGGAATAAAAAAACTCACAAAAAATAAAATAAAAAGAAATATTCCTAAAAGGTTTATAATTTATATGTTTTTTTTAAATAAATAAATAGTCAATTTAACAAATTATTTAATAAAATCTTCTCTCACAAAGAAAAACTTAAAATACACTTACTACAATTTAAATGATAATGCAAAATTACCAAATATTAAGTTCTCAATAATCATAATCAGATGAATCATTGTCATATTCACAATCCGAAAAATCTGATCCTAAATAATCTTCATTGTCACAAAAAAATTTTTTTCCAAGTTGATACAGTGGTATAATAGGTGGGACAATTAAAGTCAGAACTTCCAATTGTAATTTTCTGGTTCTCTTAATTGACACTTTTCTCTTTAAGTTGACAAGGTAATCAACTTACAGAGAAAAGTGCCAATTAAGAGAACTGATCAGATGTTACCAAAAGCGTATTAACCAAATCTGTATTTGTGGAAATATACAATATTTCCTGCTATGGTGCTCATGGAATCAATAAAAATTTTTGTTGTAGACTTATTAATGGTGGTATTATGATGTCACTTTAACTGGTTATAACTGATTGCTTTGAATGACCTTATTAACATATGATAAATTATTGAGCTGTAATACTGGTTTGCTTTTCCTCATGGTTTTAAAATGGCTTCTTTTAACATGTGAAGGAAATGAACACAATATCTTAGGGCAGCCAGAAAAATCAACTGCTGACCTCTATTGATGTTTTTAGATTATATGGCTATTAACTATTATACTAGTGTTCATGAATGAATTACACTTGTGATCCATAAATTAAAGAAGTGTATGACAAACAAGTGCCATTAAAGTCAGCAGCAAATGAGTAGTGGAGATGCTTAGTTAAAGCAATGGTCAATCAAATTTTATGTTTATATCCAACAACTTTATGTTTATGTATATCCTTCTAAGCAACTTTTTAGAATTACAAGATTTCTTTTAAATGTGTTTACTTTATCTTGATTCAACTCTTCTTGTCATGATGAGAATTTCTTTTTCTTTATATTGAAGCAGCACTATAAAATCTTGGAAAGGAAGAGTTGAATAAAAAGTTGGTGAAGTTGCTAAATAAAAACTGTAATTGAAAACAGTTATGAAGTTTATCTATCCATTTTTCAATTTATTCATATAAGATATTTAATGATCAAGCTCGCTAAGTTAAAAACAGTGTCTGTGTGTCATTAGGCTTGGTTCTAGACATAAATTTTGTATCAACATAAATAAATAGCTGACTGTTGTCATAACACCACCATTATTGTTATCAAATATTTCTAGTCATTGGTTTTGCAGTGCAAAAAGTCTAGAGCTGAGTTACCTAAGTTTGAATGTTAATTGGACTTCTTATTATATAACAAACTAGTTCTGCAGTAAATGATTTTTTTAAAATATGCTATTATAAATAAATACTTTTTTAACATTTAATTTTTCAAATCAAGTTTATGCTTGGGCATTGAAGAATTGGGCATTGAAGAATTGGGTATTGAAGAATTGTATAGAAAATGTTCAAAAAACAAACAAGATTTCTGTTGCAGGGTTGAACATTCCACATTTATATTTAGAAATCATTCACTACACAGTTGCAGATGCCAACTTTAATTCCATATTAAATATGTTTTATTATTAGTAGTGATATAAAACTGAAAGAGTAAAAATGAAAGACTCTTAATATTGAAGCTCGATATAATTTTAGAATTCTTTTTTTATAAGATTTTTTTTATAAGAATAATAGTTAACAAGTTAAGATTTTAAAATTAAAATTAAAAAAAAGTAAAAATAAAATTTAGAAAAAAAAAGTTTACAGATAATCTTAGGTTATAAAGAAAGAGAATTTAAAAATAAAAAAAAAGGTTATTTTAGATAAGTAATATTCAAATTTTTATACTTAAACAAGTATACCAGCTTTATTGATCAAAGTAAAAACACAGTAAGTTGGATACCAGATGGATGTTTCAAAAATGATCATTTTTTTGGCACCTTATGAAAGTATAACATTTATTATGTATAAATATTTTAGGTACTAAAAATCTCATCTTCATTCTTTTCTTCACAGGTCAATCATTTTGCATATTTATGATATTAATTCTGCTCATAGTTAAAAAGTTATTGAAATATTTTTTTATATTTTCATTACAAATATGCAAGGTTATATATTATAGATTTAATCTGCTTCTGTTGGAGCCAGGAGAAATATATTTTGAAGACTTCAGTGCTTACTACTACTCATCAAAATATACTGAAGATGAAGCTGTTAAAAAGTTAGTTTTTACTTATAGAAATTAATTTACATAAAGAATTCACTTTCTTGCCATTTATTATTTATATTTAGCAGTGCTACAAGCTCTATTGTAATTAGTATCATTTAGGATAGTTTATTGATAAAAGTTTCAATTTATCATGAATGATAATAATGATTAAAGGATTAATATCTGTACTCAGTTGTCAAAATAACTGTCAGACAATGCAAATTTAAATTTTTTATCAATTTATAACCTATTTTACAACCTATGTTAACAAATCAAGACCTTGGTTTTTATGTATGTATTTTGATTATTGCAAATATTATTTTAAGATTATTGTCATGTCTGACCACTATTTAGAGTACTGTTACTTTTAATTGTTCACATCCCCTCACATCCCCTCAAATCTCCTCCCAAATGAGATTAAAATAGGTTTATGGTTTATTTATTTTTCAAAAAAAATTTGTCTTGTTTAGAGAATAAAGAATATAGAATATCTCTCTGTCCTTAATTTTGTAGTATGTATTTTCTAGAAGACAGAAGGGGCGATTAAAGATTTGCTCAAAATCTGTTTTGTTCGACCCTTTGGATACTAACTATCCCTTGCTAAAGGTGATAATTTACAGATTGTTTGGTATTTTGCTTCTTTGTAAAGTGCTGTGTATTAAAACTGAAATTTAAAAAAATGTAAATTTTTATGTTTTTTAAAGTTTATCTTTTTCATCAGCTGTGGATTTAGTAATAAATTTTAAGTGGAAAGTATTTTTTACTTTAGTTCCTATACAAAGATTGTATTAACATACAAAAGTCAACAGGGAAGCAATCATGGAGGTATTATGTCAGGAAATTTAACTTATACCATAAGTTGCATACATAAAAAGTATGTTAATTTTTTTCCATAAAAAGCCATTGAGCTGTTGGATGCATATAGGATATATACATAAGCTAAAATGTGCTTTTGATGGAAAATAATTATCAAACTTTAAAATAGCAGATTTAACACAAAACATAGAATAATATTTTGTTAAGTATGATATTATATACAGCTATTCACGAAAGTTTAAATGATTGCAGAATTTTTATCAAGTATGTTTGGTTTTTGTTTAACAAAGAAAAATTGTAAAATGATATCAACTTAATTTTTTTTATTTATTAAAGAAAAAGTAATTAGCTTTAAAATGAATATGAACATGTTATAAAAATTTTAATATTTAGTTAGAAAAAAGCTATTACAAAAAATCTTATAGGAAAAATAAGAAGCACAAAAGTTTAAACGAATTGCAACATTCGAATAAAAAATGAAAAAAAAAGCGAAATTAATATTTGAAGTGTCCTCCTTTGTTTTTATAGCAAAGATAAACTCAATTAAGTTGCTTTAAATGCTGAGTTGATTGAATTTCATGGTATGTCAGTTGATTGTCGATCCAAGATCAAATATTTTCGATTGGGTTGAGATCTGGTGATCTAGGGCACCAGGACATCACATTGAACTTTTTTTTCAAAAAATATTATCTGATTGAGTGTGCTGTATGAGCTGAAGCCCCGTCTTGTTGAAAGATGAATTGCTTGCTTCTGCCATACAAGTGTCTGATTGATGGAACTAAACATGTTTCCAATGTGTTTTTGTAGGTGTATTGATTAATTCGGCCTTCATACAGCTCACAGAAGCCTATACCTTTGTGAGAAAAACATCCCCAGATGTCAACCGAACCTCCACCGCCTTGTCAACAATGTTGCAAAAACCTGTCTGAATATTTCTCAGTTGCAAATCTTTTGACATAGATTCTTCCCTTGCAGTTTACAACTTGAAAGTTAGCTTCATCACTCCAAATAACTTTTTCCCACTGTTCTACAGACCAGTCCAGCCTTTCTTTGGACCACACTCTTTGGATTGAAAGAATAGGTTTTTTAGCAGCTATGTATGTTCCAATACCTTTGTCCGACAATGTTCGTCTCATGAGCTCTCTGCTAACTTTTGGATTGTTTTTTGACTCATTGAAGATTTGTGCTAGCTTTTTGTAGCTGAGTCTGGGGTTTTCTCTGCTCATTCTGAATATACCATTTTTGTCACGGTTACTGAGTTTGGATGGTCTCCCAGTACGCGGCATGTCGGAGACGTTCTTGGTAAGTTCCCAGGTTTTGATGGTTTTTCTAACGCAATATTCAGAAATGTTAAGTATTTTGCCTTTTTGAACGTTTGTGTGATTTTTTGTCCGCGCCATACTAATAACTTGCCATTTGATGTCATAAGAAACTGATTTTCAACCCATTTGCATGCAATTGAAATTAATTTGAAATTCACAATATTTTAAGTTGATTTTTAATGAATTAAAAGCTGCCTGATGATGTTGTGATGAATTTTTTGATTGAAAAACTACTCAATTATTTGCTAATTAATTGATAAATTCGCTGCGAAAAAAAATTTTGCAGCGGATTTATCAATTAATTAGCAAATAATTGATCCTAAATAAAATCGTTTAAACTTTTGTGAAACCTCTTGATTTGTATCACCTACCTTTTAATGAAATTTCTGAGTAAACGGTAATGAGTCAAAACCTACCTTTTTTTTATTCTATTAACAAATAACCTATTTACCAAATTGGAAAAATAATTATATTGATATCTATTTCTGTTAGATTTTTATTTAAGAAAAATCAAAGATTAGATTTGAAAATTCTGCAATCGTTTAAACTTTCGTGAATAGCTGTACAAATAAATATAAAGTTAAAAAATATTTCATTTACAAAAAAAATAATTTCTTTTAGGTTGGAACAAAAGGGAGATATTCTTTTGATTGAATCAAAAGTGGTAAGAGTTAACAATAAATGCATAAAATTGTTATTTGATAACATTATGATGATATTTCATCTATACAACAAAAAAATTCTTTCCATAATGTTTTTTTTTTTTTTCTTTCTTTTCTTTATATTGTTCATTTTTTTCTGTTGTTCATCTAAATGAAAAGCAAAACGTTAAATATTTTAACTTTTTTTCCAGCAAATAAAACTTCTAAAAGTTTTTCCAGCACTTACACATTTTTTTTTGGTATATGTGGTATTTTTTTTGGTATATGTGGTATTTTTTTTGGTATATGTGGTATTTTTTTTGGTATATGTGGTATTTCCTTCTTTAATAAGCACAAAAAAGCAATGTATTTGTTTTCTACATCTATGCAATAAAATTAAAGATTTCTGTTTTAAAATAGGAATATTTTGAATATATGATCTTATGTTAAGTAAGTTTTACTTGAAAATTATAGATGATTAAAAATAATTTTTCATAGTGTATTCAGTTAAAAGAAGGCAATATCCTAGCTCCATACAAGTACATCAGAGTAAGTGCTTTATCATTGAAATGAAGCGATATTTATTACATATAAATAATTTTCAAATATAATTGCAACTTAATCTAATAAAATCATTGTGCAAGTTATTTAAGTAAAGTTAAATGGCGATTTTGAGTTAGTGTCTTCTTAAAAGATTCAAGGAACAATCATGATACCTGTATCAGTAAAAATCTTTGTACAGGTTTTTTAAATTTTTTACTTTCTAAAAGAATCATCAATAGATTTTAAAAAGTTAAAAGCATGTGTTTTATGCATTTTAGGAGACTACCAATTATTACTTTTCACTGAATTTCGTAAATATGAATTCTGTTCTTCCTAAAATTGAGCAGGTATGATCAGCATTTAAATATTTTTGTTTAAATGTTTTTGTTGAAAGTGAATTATTATAAAACATTATTCAATATTTGATAAATATAAGCGTATTACGCACTATTAGAAATAATTTAATTTTTATTTTCAAAGGCAAAAAGAAGTAAAATATTTCTTTGTTTCTAAACAATCTCATTTACTGGTTTCTCAACTTTTGTTCACTCATTTATTAGCAAATTCTTTGGACTTTTTTAATTGTAATACAATGTTATTCATGTTTAAAATTTTTTTTTATTGTTTTTAGTTGATTCGTGCTCACACACTCAAGACACATGCAGCTGATTCTATGGTAGGTTTAATGTTTTTTTTTTAACTTTAAAAAAATTTTACTCAATATTTTAGGGTCAGGGTCAGGTAACTTTGGTACCTTAAGCTTGTTTGTAAGTTATAGAACAACCAATCATGCCAGCTACTAGTAATAATACAGCATACCTTTAAGTGTATAAATCAGTGTACTTGCTTAAATTACTTTACTACCTTTTCCATAAGGATTAAATTTCAACTTGGTGACCGAATGACCGATGGACGAAATAAACTTTGTAACGTAAGCAAAAAATTGCAAACATTTTTTAAAAATAGTATAGCGCCCGTTCTATTTACACTAGATGATGAAACAAAAATGAAATTAAAGAGAATTAAATTTTTTATAAGGCTATATAAATTCTATTGCTATTTAATTTCTCTTTCTGAGAAATAATTCAAGATAAAGTTAAAAAAAATTTTTTTTAGAAAAAGTATGATTTAAAACCAATGTAAAAACTTAAGAATTATTACTTGCATTTATCAAATATGCATTCTTCAACATTTTACATGTATTAAAAAATCTATTTTACACTACTTGTGTATGTACACTATTGAAGAGTCTTTATAATGATAAAAATTTCACTTGCGTATGTCAAGTCTCAAAACAACCATCAACACATAGTCCAACATCACAACTTTTACAAGAAAGATAGGACCCTCTCCTTTTATTTTTTGTGGAACACACATGACAATGTATTTTTTTAGATTTTACAAGTCAATGTTTGGAATGTTTTACTTCCAGCCTAGATGTCTGTCCTGTAGCTAAACTAGATGACTGTCCTGTAGCTAAACTAGATAACTGTCCTGTAGCTAAACTAGATAACTGTCCTGTAGCTAAACTTGGCCTACCTCGTGTAGTGTTATGTGTCGAAATGATAATATTACTAAATTTGTAATATTTATAATCATAATTCTCTTGTATATAAAAATGATAAGAAAAGTAAGAACCTACAAACAATAGCATTTTTATTTGTGATACATATTTATGTATGCAAAAATTCCACTTACTTTTCATTTCTTTTGCAGATGAAAAGTCTTCTTTTGGCATTTATCAATTTCATATGTATTATTATTTCTTCTTTTAGCATTTATCAATTTCATATGTATTATATATATTTATGAATATTTATCTCACTTAAATTAATAAGCTGCTCTTCATCGCTCAGCCTACACCTCTGGCTAATAATATTCATTTTCTATTTATATCATTTGATATTTAACACTTTTTGCACATTAGATAAAAACAATAGTTGAAGCTAGACAAGCAATGATGAAGTTTGACAGAAGTTGGTATGTCTTTTAAGAAATGTTAGAATTAATGATGTATAAAGAATATTTTTATAAATTATTAATGAGATGATAAAATTTGATGATTAACACTTATTGATGATTAATTTGATGATTAACACATTAACACTAGTATTTGATATTTTAATAGTTAAAATTTTTAGGGTAGAAGATTTGTATGAAAACATTATTTATGAAACAACAGGTTGTTTTTTTTTAAAATCTCTTTTTAAATCTTTTATAAAATTTATTTGTTGAACATTATTAACTGTATATTTATGTAAATATTTATGTAAATTTATGAAATTTTAATTTTTGTTTTAACATTTTATTTTCAGCATCCAAAATAACACCGTTAGTTTGCAATCCAGGGAAGCTTCTGCTCACATCCAAGCAACTTTACTATCAGCCTTTTAACAATGTTGAGCCGGTAAAATTTATTTGGTTACTGTACAACTCAATATACCTTAGAAAAATTTAGTGATTTTAAAAAAGGCTGTACAGAAATTATTCTCAACACAGAGGTTTTTCCCCAGTAGTACTATTAAAAGTACTACTTTTATTTTCCCAGTGTTGAGGTTTTCTTGAGAAACACTTTCCCAGTGTTAAGACTTTCTTGAGAAATGCTTTTAAACAAAACTTACTTGAAATTTTTGTTTGATTTTTCTAAAGACAGGTTTAATCATTTAGAAGTTTTTATGGATTGGTATAATCAATAATTTAATTGCCAGAAAATAATCTGGTAAATATGTTGAACATTCTAAAAAGCAAAGTTCTCAAGCTGATGTCAAGCTGGGCCTAAGAGATCATATGAGACATATCCGGCTGAGTCATATGAGACATATCCAACTGAGTCTTTTAGAATTTTCCAGAGCTCTGAGCAGCCATTTTATTATTGAAAGTAATTCTCTAAAAAATTTTTCCCAATGAATCTTCGATAGTATTATGGGATAAGTATTATGGGATAATTATTATGGGATAAGTATTATGGGATAAGCTCCACTAAGCTATTTTCTGAGTTGAGCATTAACTTATGGACAGTTAGACAATCAGTTTATAGTTTTAATCATAATTGTTTCTCTCTAGGTTTCTTTTTTTTTTTTTACACTTTTTCGTCTAATTATTTTTAATAACTTTTAAAATTTATTCTTGTTAAAATATTACATATTTCCATTTGTGGTTTTTTCTCAAAATTTAGATAAAGACAATTTAAAAAAAAAAAAAATAGATTACAGTAATGTTCTTTTTGAAGTGAAAATATTTTAAAAAATATTTTCTTTTAATTTTCAGTGAATCCTTTGTTTTTTAATGTCCTATTTTCTTTTCTTTTTTTTCTTCATAGAATCCAGTAATGAAAATTAAGTTGTGTAGTATTCGAAACATCATTAAAAGAAGATACCTACTGCGGCAAGTGGTTAGTAATGGTAGCACTTTTTTTGTAATTATTTTTTTTGTTGGTTAAAGTTGCTTGTTACTATTACAATTGATTTATTTTTTTCCATTAAATTTCATTCCATTAATTTTCATTTTCTTCATTTTTACAGAGGTTAGAAGTTTTATTAGAAGCTTTTTCTCCTTTTTTTTCAGGGATTAGAAATAATTCTAGAAAAAGAATACCGTGATGTATACTTTGTGTTCTTGAATCAAGAGAATAGAGATTCTATGTTTCTTCAATTATCACTGCAAGAAGGTTATAAATATTATTTAAAAAGAATTTTTTTTTTAATAAATAATATACTCAAATATTAACACTTGTTTATTGTTATAAAAATGTACCAAAAACCTTTTTACACATAGAGTTATTTAAAAAAAAAGCTCAATTCTTGATAGTGGCATTAATTCTCTTCTTTTATAGTTTTTTATTTTTCACTTCTTATGTTGAATTAGATGAAATGATAACATTTTTAGAGTTGCAAGTAAAAGAAGATGTACAAGAGAATATGACAATGAAATGGCAAAATGGAGTGGTTTCAAACTTTGACTACCTAATGTATTTAAACAGGTGCCGCATTCTAAAAAAATAAAATATATTTATTTGTACATAAGTCACTTGTTTTCAGAAAACTATTTTAATTAAGATTTTACTTAAAATCAGAAATTAGAACATTAGAAAAAAAGAATTTGAAAATTCAAAAGTATTTCTTATTAGTTTTTCTGTAAGAAATTTCATGCTTTTTTATAAATAAATTACATTTCTTAATACAGTATTGCTGATAGGAGTTTCAATGATTTGTCTCAGTATCCTGTGTTTCCTTGGGTTATAAAAGACTACAAGAGTTCTCATCTTGATCTTAAAAATCCAGATACATTTCGTGACTTGTCCAAACCAATTGGTGCACTTGATGAAGTGCGGTTATCTCAGTTGAAGGTGGTAAAGTTATCTTTCTTTATTTGTAATTAAATGCTTTACATAAGTCTTGTTAAATTTATTTTTTTATGAAGCAATTTTGTTGTTTTTTCCTTGTTGCATTTTCAACTGTTTTCTTTGCTACAATTTAATTACATTTTATCTTTTCCAGGATCGAATAGAAGGTATGCCAGAGCCAAAATTTTTATATGGCTCTCACTACTCTTCTCCTGGATTTGTGTTGTTCTATCTTGTGAGAGTAGGTAGTGTGAACTTTGTTCTATTTATTAATTTGTGTTTGTGTGCGTGTTACTGATATATTCAGTTATTCTCAAATTTTTGCATTAAATTTTTGGTTTAGCTCCTGAATATATGTTGTGTTTGCAAAATGGGAAGTTTGATAAAGCAGATAGATTGTTCAATTGGTTTGTTTATTTTTTTTATTTTTTGAAAAAAAAAATTTCTTTTGAATAAGTTTTGAAAACATGCAGCACCCTGTGTAGTTGTGTAAAACTTTTAGTCATGAAAATTATTAATGTCCATCTGCAAGTGAATCTAAAATAAGTTTTTATTTATTAATAAATTTGTTTTGAGTGACGATTGAAGCCTATTTCATATAATTATCTATCTATTTATTCCTTTAACCAACATTTTCATTATTTTTAGCATTTCTGCAACTTGGAATAATTGCTGCTCTGCACATTCAGACTTTAAAGAGGTTTAAACATTTTTTGATTAAAATTTGTGAATGCATAAAAAAAAAAAAAAAGAAACGGGCAAGGAGATAATATTTTTAGAATTTTAGTTTAATACTAATAATTCTAATACTTTAACCAAAAATTGATGTCTTAAATTTTATGATTACTTACAGCTTTTTTAAATGCAAACTTGTATTATAAATTTCTCATAATTTTACATCAGGCTGTAAACTTCTCTCCACTCATGCTTGCCCCCGTAAAAAATCTTTTTTGATTTGTGTTTAAAAATAAATGACAACTGGAACAAGTAAGAGTTAGAGAAGTGAAAATAACTCAAAAATAAAATGTTAGTTTTCATGTAAAAATTCATGTCGAAATTATTTAAAAGAAGTTTTTTTTTTAGCTGATTCCTGAATTTTATAATTCGGATGGGAGTTTTTTGGATAATTTTCAACAATTGGACTTGGGTACAAAACAAGATGGTAAAAGAGTACAGGATGTTCAGTTACCTCCATGGGCAAATGGTAAGTCACCATTTTTTGTAAAAAAAAGAAAAAAAAAAAAAAAATGAGAGAGAATGGCAATAATAGTTTATTTTTACTTTAAAATAATAGTGAAAAAATTTAAAATAATAGTAAAAAAATTTAAACTTAATTAAAAAATATTTCGCATGACTTTTTTTTTTTTTTTTGTAAATATTTGCTTCTAAAAAGTTTTTAAAATGGTTTATTTTTTGCTTATATGGCATGTTCAAAAAAAAAAAAAAAAAATTTTGAATTAAAACACAAAAAATTTATTGGGAGAATACTTCCAAACTATTAGCACTTGAACACCTCTTAATTATCAAATACAAAAACCTGCTTTTAACAGTTCAATGTCATCATACTTTGACATATATATAGAAGTATTTGATTATAGTAATATGTTATTATAGTAATTGGGCCTATAATTTTGGTTTCTACACACAAGTAACTCTTTGTTAAATTCTAATTTTTAATCAAATTTAATAAATCAGATCTAAATTCATGATAGTGAATAATTGTCTGGAGATTTAACAGTTGTCTTCAGACATAATTGTCTGGAGTTGTAAATAATAATCTGGAAATATAAGTAATAGTCTTGAGATTAATAATTGTCTTGGGACATAATTTTATTGATATTTATTATATAATTTAGTTGTTTTGAGACAAATAATTGTTTGGAGAGGTAAATAATTGTATGGAATTGCAAAAATTTGTTAAAAAAAATTTCATATAAAATGTTCAGATCATTTTTTTGACTAGATTCTAAAGATTTTGTAAAAAAATGTCGTGAAGCTTTGGAATGTGATTATGTATCTCAAATGCTGCATAACTGGATTGATCTCATTTTTGGGTATAAACAAACTGGGGTAGAGGCATGGAATGCTGATAATGGTAAAGAAATTCATTTTTAAAAAAATACCAACTAAATTTTATTCTTGTAAATTTAAAACACATATTTCTAAGTTGGGAAAAAATGTATTGTGCATTGCATTTGTAATTTTTTAGTGTTTTACTACCTGACATATGAAGGTGCTGTAGATTTAGACGAGTAAGTATATGGTATTCATTAACTATTTAAAAATTCTTTGTTTTCTAAAAAAGTTTTGTTATGTTCTATTTATTCTAAGTTTTATGTTCACATTACTATCTTTTTAACTTGAACACATTAGTAAATATGTATATAAATACTGATTAATAGTGAACTTATTACACAAGAATAATAAATTTTTATGTAGCATTGACAACTTAAATGAGCGTTATTGTTTGGAGTCTCAGATTCTAGAGTTTGGTCAAACTCCTAAACAGCTATTTGTAAAACCTCACCCAAAAAGACAGGTATTTGTATTTGCTGATTGAAGTTTAAGCTCCAACTTAAAATAATTTTTAAAAACAGAAGAAAATAAACTTCCTGGTGTGTTTGAAATGCATTCTTAAAAATGAAAAGACTCTATTAAAATATGTTTTTAATAATTCATTTAAAAGAATATTCCCTTATTTTGGTTTATAAATGTTGAAGTTATATGGTTTTGAATTTTAAGTGCTCCTATTATTTTTATTCAAACTCATGGAGCCTGAAGTTGATAGCTTGAAATAAGATTTGTAAGGATCATAATGTTGTTCTATTATTTCCTCTGTGAATATTTTCATTTTTAGTAAGCAATAATTGTATTTACCATATTTTGATTGATTTTTATAAGCAATCTACTTGCTGTAGCAACTAAACAGTTTTTACAGCAAGTAGATAACAACTAAACAGTTCTTATTTTAAACTGTATTATTGTTATTATTGTTATTATTATTGTTATTATTATTATTATTATTATTATTATCATCATCATCATTATTATTATTATTATTATTATTATTATTATTATTATTATTATTATTATTATTATTATTATTATTATTATTATTATTATTATTATTACTATTACTATTACTATTATTATTATTATTATTATTATTATTATTATTATTATTATTATTATTATTATTATTATTATTATTATTATTATTATTATTATTATTACTATTATTATTATTATTATTACTATTATTATTATTATTGTTATTATTATTATTATTATTATTATTATTATTGTTATTAAACATGAGAATTGTTTTTTTATTCTATTTTTTTTGTGTAAATATATTTTTTGTTTGTAAATATATTGTTGAATAATAATATCATTGCTGAATTTTAATAATAAATTATTTTTTTTATCTTTAAAATGTTATAATATGCAGATATTTAGCTTAATGTGTTTTTATCTTCACTTATTTAATTTATTTAATAATTTTACTTAACTTATAGCCCAGTATTACTCCTCTTCATCTGTTAAAAGTTGACAGAGTTATTTTAATGAACTCAAATGAAGATGAAAATGAAGAGAAAGAATATGGTTTGTTTTTTTTTATCTTTAAAATTTCTCTAACATTTAGCTGTCTCTAATTTAATGTACATAACCACACTTGCAACAGATTAAATCAACTTTTTCAAAAGTTTTTTTTCACAAATTCGTTATTAGATTTTTTAGTAGAATCTAAAAAAAATCTAAAACTGGCAATTGAAATAATATCCAAATAACAAAGTATGATTCCGATAAGAATCAGACTTTTTTTTTTTTTTTCTTGTTTTATTTATCATTCATTACTTATCATAATTATAATTAGTTAGGTCATTGCATAATTTATTATTTTTTCCTTATCTTTACTACGATTCGGTCAATGATGGTCAGTTTTTTTAATTTTGTCTGTCAACTTGGGTTTACATTCTAGGGTATGCATGGTTCTACATTCAGTAACTTCTAAAGCGCTGACCCCAACTTCATGTTATTTGTTTGCAGAAGTGGTTAATAATTCTTATCATTTTTCTTACCATCAGGAGTTATAACCTTAACTTGCCTCTATGCCTTTAAAATGGCTCCTTTTTCTAAGAGGTCTTTAAGGATTGTCAATTTCTAAATTTTTTAAACCTTTTTTTTTTTTTTAATAATGTATATTTAAAAAACAAATTAATAATTATTGATATTTTGTTTTGTATGTACACAAAAAAAAAAGTTTAATTTTTGTGCTCAAAATAATATTTTTCATTTTTTAGAATTTCTCTGTAATCTCCCCCCACTCTTCAATTGGTACAGCAATTTAAAGTTAAAAATGGTAACAAAACTCCATAAAGAGTAAGTATTTTTTATGTTGATCAAAAATAAAATTATTAGCGCATCAAACATTGTCATTAATTTTTCTGTTGCCTCTTAGATGTGTTTGATACCTCAACCAAATGCTGACATTTTTACATAAGTAAAGCTCTATACTTGCTATTGAATTTGATGAAATAATTCTTTTCCTGTGTTAGTTGTGTTTTAGGAATCGACTTATCAGAAACTGGTCAAAGTATATACTCAGTTTCCCAAGGTGTTTTGCTATTTTTAAAAACTAGTTTAATTGGTTATGTTTTTAGTTAAAAATCAAAAACTTGTCATGATGTTTTTACATTAGACCTATAATTATTTTTATTTGTTAATGGGGATAGTATTAATGATATATTTCTTCATTGTATTATTTCAAAAGCATCAGTTTAAAAAAAAATACTTTACAAAAACACAAAAAATTTACTTTACCACAGTTATGAGAGAATGCTTAGTAATGAAAAGTAAAATTAACAAATAATGAAAACAACAAAAATAACAAAAGGATCAACAGCAAACCAAATATCATCACAAAAAAGTTGTAAATTTTTTTCTTTAGATTGTCAGCTGAAGGTCTACTCTATAAAAGATAACCAGCAAACTCGAAGCATTAATCTTTCATCCATGGTACAATTTTATTGCTGTCGAAGTTTTTAAAGCTTGCTTCAATATTCTCATGCTGAAAGAGTTTTTTTTTTTCAGGCACTGTCATGTTGTCAGTTAATAGATGAACAGAAAAATCTGCTTGTTGGATCTTGGGATTCTAAAATGTATCTTTAAATTTTCTTGCCATCTTTTAATCACTAATTCTTTTTTTTTTTTTTTTTTCCTCATATTTTTAGTGTTTTTTCTTTTTTATCTTACTAATCTTTTTACAATTAATTTATTCGATTATAATTTTACAGTTATAACTACTCGACAGAATACTCCAGGGTTATTGATGAAAAACGAACACATCATGATGCAGGTAAATATTAAAATCATGTTCCATTTTATTTTTACTGCTCTGAAAAGATTATAAGCAATCATGTTTATTTAAACTTGACCCCATTGTTTCCAGGCTCCTATAATCAGCTTAAAAAAGTTAAATGTTAAAAAAAAAAATCTCTTGTATCACAGGGTTGTTATTTTAAACTTTTGTTCTTTTAGTAAGCAGCTTATGCTACAAAAATAATAAGTTGGTAACATCCTCATGGGATGCAACTGTCAAAGTAAGATTTTGTTTTTTACTAGGTGTCCAGAAAAGTTATGTGCAGTTTAAAAGTAATAAAAGTGTTAAAAATAAAATACTCAAAAAATGTTTTGTTTCTGTTTTCAATTTATGGTTGTTGAAAAATTATTTAATAAAAACTGTGTTATCTAAATGTCATCTGTTACTTTCCACTCTTCTAAAGACTGTCAATAATGACCCATAGAATTGTTGAAATATTTCAAGAACTGCTTAACAAAAGTAAAGCTTTTAAAAAGCATCATCTTCAAGCTGATCACAATATTTTCTTAATTAAATGTGGACACCTCACACAAGCTTTGAGACAAAGTTTTTGTAAAATTTCTTAATGCCATACCCTAAATTTTTCTGAATTGATTGATGTCTGCCACAAGTTTGCCCTTCTTACATAGCTCATGTTTCATGCTTGATGCAATCTGTTTATTAACTTTAGCTAAAGCTTGAAGTTTTTCTACTATTTTTACTAATAAAATTTTATTGCCACATTTGTGTTTTCTTCTCTTTCCTATATTTAAAAGACACTTGTAACGCACTTGTAACGATTTGGCAGGTTTACCACTTTTTCTTGTTTAGAATCTTTCATATAAAAGTTTGTTAATTTACAAAATTTACATTGAAAAAACCGTAGAATTTTTGGTCAAGAGGTTTTTGGTTCAGTTTATCATTAAATTTGGCAAGTAGCTTTTCCAAATTTATCAATATTGACTTGATAAATTTAGAAACGATATTAGAGGGGTTTCTTCTGTCATTGCAAATTATATAAGACCACTTTTTATGGATCCTTTCTCATGGATCCTTTGAACAAATAATAGTCTTGATGATTTTATTTGTACAAATATAACAAATCGTTTTTCTGTTTGCCTCATAATCACACTTTTCCTTTGGATGTGACGTAATAATTTTACTTAACCAAACAAAAACCTAAAGGTTAACAATATTAAAAACGAAATCTATAAATAAAACAAACATTTTTTGCTTTAAAATTTAAAATTCATTTTCTTCAAAATCATTAACCAAAGTAGATAAAGTTACTTGTATTAATATAAATAACTGTTTATAATAAAATAGTAATAAAACGTCAGTTCACAAAATAAACAACTTCCTGCTCAAGTTTTTACTTGCTATCGAATGATTCGTCAAATTTTTTGTGTTTGCAAACTTCAAAGACAAGTATTTTAATTTGAATTTTAAAATAATTTACAAAACCTCAAATATTCTACAAAAAGGAATGTACCAAATCTAAATCCACACATCCTAACGAATCTAATGTTATATGTCGAATTCCCGAGTCAAATCACACAACTTAAAAGTGATTAAGGGGAACTGTGCCTTACCTCCTAATTTATATACTGTGATAAGAACTCTTTTTTTTTTTTAGGTGTGGTCATATGAATTTGTCAACAGAAAATCTTCGTTTACTCTCCTTGTTAGTAGCGTTGTTTACAGATTGCCGTTTATAATTTTATCATTTATTACTTTTGTGTCCAACTCGGTTTTTTAATTTACAGTTTTTACTAAATTAGTATTTAACTTGTGGTTTTTTTAGTCTGAAATCGACCATGACACAGAGGTTTCATCCTGTGATTATTTTGAGGATTCTAATGGCTCCAAAGTTGTTGCTGGAACTAAAGATGGTAAAAGTTAGACTTCTTTTACTTGTTTGTTTGGCATATTAAATTTATTTCATTTTTAATCGATGATTCTCAGGTCAAGTGATAATATGGAGCGTTGATTTGCAAATGCCGACTAGTCAACAAAACTGTAAGTCGAAATTAAAAGGTTTTCATATATTTTATAGGCGTTGAAAGGCACTGATCTGTAGTTAAAAATTCTAGTTAACATGCACAGGCGTATTTTTTCTGCCTTACGTTAGCACATCAATTAAAAAGTCTTAGGGCCTACTGAAAAAAAAAAGAGATATTTTTACCTATAAAAAAAATGTTAAATCAGCACACGAGATTCGGTTCTCTCGATTGTTTTGAAAATTTCTAAAAGTAAAAAAAAAAGTCAGTAAAACTTGAATATAGGTTTCAAAGACACGTGTCACGAAACATTGACACGTATAATTAGAAGTTTAGTACTATCCAACACAAACGGATTTTTGTTTTGTGGCGCGATCTGTGATTTAAACCTCGGACTTTTTAAACGGCTTTAAAAAACGCCTTGAAGTTAAAACTGGATTCTCATTTTCTGTTTTGTGCTTATGTGCTATTTTTAATTACTTATTATTTTTAATTAATTACTTAGTGCATACAAGCCCAATAACAAAAGTGATGTTTAGTCCGAGTAAGTATTTTCTTAATTGCTTAGCAAAAAAGTATTTTCTTAAACTCGTGTTTTATTTAAAACCTTTTACGAAAATCTGTTTATTTTTCTGCGAAAATTTAAACAAGCTAGTTTTTTTTTTTTTTTAGATGGTACACAGGTATTAAGTTGTAGTATGGATGGATATTTGAAAGTTATCGATTCGTGTACGGAACTCGAAGTTTACTCTAAAAACGTTTCTCAGCCGATTACGTACGTTGTTTTTTTTTTTTTTTTTGCAAACTTTTCTATTCCAATTAAATGTTTAGGGGGTGCGTATTTAATTTTTTTATTCCAATTAAATGTTTAGGGGGTTCGTGTTTGATTTTCTATTTAAAATATTTATCAACAACCTTTTTATTTAATTTATTTGAATAATCGATGCAGTTTATTTTTGTTTTAAAAAAAGACTTTTTTCAAATATTTTTTTAAAAACTTTATTTAAAATAGTTTCTAGAATTTACAAAAAACCAATTTTCTTTTCGCCATGAAAAAAAAACGATGTTCGCTCCACAATATAAAAGGACTGCATTATTTTTACGCAAACAGAACTGCATTTTTTTTTACATATTTAGAGAACAGAATTCTAAAATTTTTTTTCTATAAAAAATTGGTTGTCTAAGAAAGATCAAGCAAGGTACGGTAAACAAGGCCGTCGAGAGGGGGGTGGGGGTGGACGGGGAAGATTCCCGGGGCCCCGTGTGTGTACAAACAATTTTTTAAAGTAATTTTTAAAATATTTTAATTGTTTTGACTTTTAAAAGATTTAATTAACTTTTATTTTTCATTTTCAATGACCAGAGCACGCTTCTTTTGGTCCTGGGTATGTAATTGATCATAATGAGGGCCCCTTAAGAAAACTTCCCCGGGGCCCGAAATTTCTCTCGGCTACTATGACGGTAAACATCGGAAGTATCTTAGAAATACTGGTAAACAATATGGACCACAAATTTCTCTATTGAATAACTAAATTTTCTTTTCTTTAGCATTTCACTAAACTTTAACCTGTTTTTAGGAGTTCAAATACTGATTATCTGGTAATCAAAGAAAAACAATATAGCGTATAAACAACATTTGCTGACACTTTAGTTAGCGTAATTTCTCAATTTTTTTATGACAATGCTAACGTTTTTTAGAGAGAGAAAAAAAAACCCACAACGTTCAAATGAACTTTTCAAGACATTTGCATAAGCGCTCTAATTGCTTCCCAAATAATTCTGTTATGGTGTTGCGTTATTTTCGCGTAAAATATCGTATGGTGTTGCGTTATTTTCGCGTAAAATATCGTATTGTGTTGCGTTATTTTCGCGTAAAATATCGTATATTTTTTTATGTATTTCAGTTAACCAAACTTTGTTTGAACACTGCTGTAGTACCAAACAATTCGTTGGACTTTATGTTCACAGGATAATGAGTTCAGAAATTATACTATATTGGATAGAGTAATAACCAATATCTGGCTTCGTAAAGTCGAACAAATATAAAAATTTCTTTTGATGTTAACTTTTAACACAATGCTAATGTAATTTCGGTTGCAAAACTCAAATATACAACATATCATAAAAATTGTGTGCGCCAATAATATTGTGTTTGGATTTCTCATTGAAAAGGGGATCCCACTCTTTCTGCTTTTCAAAAATAAATTTAGAAAGAAAATTTAAAATGTTATCGCGCACGCGTAAACTGTTAGAATGGAAACCCAGGGTAGAATGTTCTGTTTCAAAGTCGCATACAAATTTGTTATGAATTTTATGAATTCGAATGGCTGTGGAAATTCTTTTTGTGCAGAAAATAATTGGATTGAATAGAAGTTGCAAGTTTCTGTTTGTTTTTTTGTAAACTGTTACAAAGTTTAAAATGTTCAAAACGTTTAGATGTGCTTTTTGGGATGGCTGCGTTGTTGTAACCGCAACTCAACCTGGCAACATCCTAATATTTGATATAACTAAGGACTGTTGCATAACAACTCTGAATTCAAATGCAGGTATGTTTCTATGGTTACAAGTGCTGGTAGGAGGTGAAAAATTGAAGTCATAAATTGTTTTTATGGCTTTCTTAATTATATTTGTTGTTGTTGTTGTTTTTTTTTATTCGAAATTTTTTTCCACTTTTTAAAGGAACAATCAGTTCTGTGGCTGTTAACGTGAATATGAACTTGTTAGTGTCAGGTCATGGTGACGGGAGCCTATCAATATGGATGGTAGATGATTGCTGAGATTATTTTAGCTATAATAAAAAGCATGATTTGCCTGTTGTTCGATGCTCGTTGTCATAGCGTTGTCATACTTCGGATATTTTTGCTTGCGTCCTACGATGGATATTTTGCTCGGTAAATTCACGAGGTATAATAATCAGTTGGAATTAACGCTTGCATCCTCAGATGGATAATTTCCTGTGTAAATTTATGATTAAATTATTTTTCGAATATTGAAGTAATACTTTTTTCAAATATTAATGTTTCATATTTCAATTTTTTTCTTTAATTTTTTAACATATTTTTATGAGATCAGATTTTCTGCAGTGAATTCGGTTTAGAAATTCTTTTTCAACCTGTTAATGTGTTCACAGTAGTTTAGTTTTGAAATAAAAAAAAATCTTCCCAGCCGAAAAACAGAATAAAGACTTTGGTTGATAGTTATAAAAGTTGTCCCGCTCACATTTATGAATTTTAAATATTTACAAAAAAAAAAATTGCAATAATACTATTTTAAGTCAATACTCCTTTCATTTTTCTGGGAGAAACCAACTGTGTGACAGATACGAAGAATTGTTGATGTTATGTAATGCAAACAGGGCAGTACTCTGGGATGTACTTTTCACTAATTGAACAAAAAAAACCTCTGACAACGCATCAGGATGAACAAGACAACCGGATTTCCAAAAGAAAATTTAAAGGAAGCGGAACTTTTTTTTGCATAAAATTTTGATAATATTGGTTTAAAGATATTAAAATGTCTGAAAAAGCGAGAATCAATTTGTAAAATCTATAGGAAAATTTGTTTCAATAGAAAACCCATCAGCTGTTTTCTCTTTGTGTGTTCTACGTGTTCTAACTAAAAAAATTCTATTAATTAATCTGGAACCTTTAAAAACGATAGTGTTGGTAATTGTAGATTTTAGCCGTACGAAAACAATTTTGAAATATTTTAAAATTTGAAAGATTTAATTCAAAATCTAAAGTTTTGACATGAAACCGTTAATTATTTTTACGGAAGTGCTCTTGACTGTTCTAACATTATTGCCGAGTTGTGCTCAGACGGCTGTTGTACCATCGAGTTGTAAAACTTCTTGCAAGAATGTATTTGTAAATTGCATCCACCATGTTATTGCAGAAACTCTCGAAAAAGGGTTAAACTACTGTCGGAGTGCTAAGGATTCATGTGTTGTACTTTGCGGTTACCTGATGACGCAAAAACTTCTAAGCAACGATCGCAAAAGTATGCTCCGATGAGGCTTTTCTTTTACGATGTACAAAAACTGAAAAATTTTCTTCACGCGTTATATTGTTGCTTTACCATGATAGGTTTGAAATTATTGTTAAAACTTATTAATCAAATTTAATATTGTTTGTTATGTATAATTTTCTGAATTTTTTTTTTCGTGCGACAAATTTAATTTTTTGTTAATTTTTCTTCACTCATTTTTCATCACGCGAAACAATTTTAGAATAGTTTTGTGACACGGAACAGAAGTCGTCAGGTTAGAATTATTCTGTTCCATCTCCCATTTTAAACGTTGGGAGAAAATGAATTTTTAATTTTACTAAGTAATGATCACTTTTAAAATACATTTTATTTTAAAATTTTTTTTTTCCTAAATAGTTTCTTTAAACATAAATTATTTTAAAAATAAGTTACTTTTTAAAAAAGTAATTGTAAAAATTTAAGTAATCTTTACTTATAGAAAAAAATCTAAAACTTTCTTTCAACGTTTAAAATGGGAGATAGAACAAATTAATTCTAACCTGACGAAGTGACAATAACTGCATGGAATCCATGTAACCTTTTACATGGATTGGATTTTTTTTATAAAACTTCTGTGCCCAGGACCACATGACATGAGATGCAGAATGGAAAAACTGTTGTGTTTCCCCCCCCCCCCCCCCCCCCCCCCCCCCCCGAAGAGAAGTTTAACATTTGAAAAAAAAAAGAAATCATTTCTATGAGTTTTGTAAGTCCGGATGGAAGACTGTCATGGTGTGCTTTATTTCAACCAAAATGAATTAAATTGAGTTTAGTATAAGTTTACTTACTTAGAAATGGGATTTCCTGAAAAGATATTGCGGCGATTAACCCGGCACGAAGTGTAAAACAATTGTTCCAGGAAAAGTTATTCGGGCTTTGGATTGATCAGTACGTTCACTCAACTTGAACCTTAATAAAAATTTATAGGGAATGTTAACGCAAGCCGTCTATGGAAAATTCTAAAAATTACAATGCAATAGCAGAATTTCAGATCGTATTGTAAACGTAAAGCATGAAAAACTGAATCTCGGAACAAATTTACTATAAAAAGGAAGTAGCACACAATTAAACCTTAAGTAATTAAGAGGTTATAATTTAAAATAAAAATTAGGGAATCTTTTGATGGAAATATTCAAATTTTGCGTATTTTTTTTTTTTTATTTTTTATTTTTTTGTGACAATTGTTATTTTATGCTAAACGAAAGAAATTTATCTTTTTTTTTAATTTTTAGTCAGAACATCATATGTTTATTCCGAAAACATCACGTGGTTTTTCCTAACTTTTTTTTCTCGTTCTTCAAAATTCTTGCAATAATCAAAAAAAAAAAAGCCCAAATATTTTTATGTACAAAATGGTAAGTGGATCGTGCAAGTTTCATGCAAGTTTTACTAAGTATAGGTGTAGAGCGTTAAATTATTCGCGGTATGACTAATTTTTATTTTCATTTTTTAACAGACGTTTCAAATTAAAAATACAAAAGCATATTCTTTTGTGTAAATGTAATTTGTGATACACACCCGTAACAAACAAGAATAGACTTTAAAAAGCTGTCAAATCGGTTTCTTTTCAAGAGATAATCATCGTTTCAGTTTCCGGTAGGAGAACAGAGAATTCGAACAATATGTTCCACGCTTTATTTTAAAACAGATAAATGAGTATGCCGCTCATTTTTGTACTTTTACATTTTTATATTTTTCGTGATTTTAAGAAAAAACATTTAAAAAAATACAAAATCTCTGAAATGAACCAAAAGTTTAAAATAAATTTTTTTTAATTAATTACTTAAATTCAACAAAATCTTGTAATTTGAATCAACGGTAAA
This sequence comes from Hydra viridissima, assembly GCF_058129835.1. NCBI lineage: Eukaryota > Metazoa > Cnidaria > Hydrozoa > Anthoathecata > Hydridae > Hydra > Hydra viridissima. Next base: position 3,173,002 of record NW_028324311.1, read on the forward strand.
GGTTTTATCTCTGTTACTAATTTACGTCATACTTCTTCACGCCTTGTGCAGCTGCCAAACATCCGTTGGGCTCAAAACGTTCCGAACGGATACAATTAGCAATAACTCAAGAAATTCTCAAAGAATTAATTCCAAATTTTTTAATAATGACGTTCTATATATTTAATTGTATTGGAGTTTTACTGATGGTATCAGTTTATCAGTCCAAAATGAGAAAACAATCAAAGAATCGGAAAAAACTTTTAGAAATTTTTCTTCAAAATCCAACTTACATTCAAAAATTGCATAATTATCTAAAGTTGCTAAATCTTCTGACATATTTAGGAGATACAAGGACATTAAGGAGGTACAAGGAGACTCAAACTATCAAAAGAAAAAGAGGCGGTGGAAGTAAGAAAGTTTTTTGTTGACAAAAGCAAAGTGAATTCGATTATCCGGTCAATTGTAAAAAATCCAATCTCAAAGAGATCTCGTCAAAAAGTCCGCAGGTAGTCGTTTCCTTGTCAATAAAGTTCGAAGGCAGTTGTTTACTTATCAAAAAAGCACTCAAGGGCAAGGGTTTGAAGACTTACAACATAAAAAAAATCCCGAAGCGATCAATTGGTGGAGAATTAAAAGCAAATCGCCGTGCAAGGAACCTCGTCAAACTTTTCAGCCGAGAAAACTTATGCATTATTCAGGACGGTGAAACGTACTGCAAAAAGGATTTCTCACAGTTGCCCGGCCATCAATATTGTTATCAGACGAAAGGCGTCAACAACAAGTTTAAGTATATTCAGACAGAAAAGTTTGCTCCGGAAATCCTCGTAGGGGAAGCGATTTGCTCTTGTGGCCTTAAGAGTGTCCATTAGTTGCTCAAAGGACTTCTGATTTGTACCTAACAAAATAGCATCGAAATTGTCCCAAAAAATGCGAATGTTTAAAGTTACAGATTTAAAAAAATTGTAAAATAAAAATTGTTTATAGGTATTAAGTCAATGTTTAAGCATGAAAACTATTCACAAATTTTAAACATCAAAAGCTATAAAAGGTATTTATAAATATAAGTGTTTTCTATATATAAGCTTGTTAAACTAGAAATCCTGTTGACTTTATTGCAGAAGTGATACATCAGGGAGCCATACACCCATCTTAGGCATGCTCAGCAAGTAGAAAGGGTAGTAGTATTTATTTCGAGCATGAAAGTACAGATTTGGTATGCACTATTATTGTGGCCAGCTAAAGAGTATTATATTTTGTTAATTAGATCCAATGGTAATTTGTATCTTATTACGAAAAATGGTAATAATAAATATTTAAATCTGTACATCATGTAGCAGCTTCTTTCATTTAAAATCTCACACTCTTAGTAAGTGCAAGAGAGAAAGAAATAGTGAAAGAAGAAATTTGTTTTTGTGTCTGCATTTGGAAACCATCATGATCATGCATGGATAGCATGCAACTTTTTGCGACCGGGTTATAAGATTTGCAGCGATTTGTAATTATCCATTTAACAACAAATATAAATTTTTCTTTCTTTTTTTTCTAAATCTTTTGATAAGAACACACGCCACCGCAGTTTTGTATTTTTGTTTTGTAATTCATGGCTGATGATTGTTCAAGGCATTAAACTCTAAGTACCATACATAGCATGACACTTAAATTTTTATGCCTTGTTTTTATACCTCACGATATCTATCTATCTATCTAGCTATCTAGCTATCTAGCTATCTATCTATATATCTATCTATCTATCTATATATCTATCTATCTATCTATCTATCTATCTATCTATCTATCTATCTATATATATATATTTATATATATATATATATATATATATATATATATATATATATATATATATATATATACATAGCCCAGCTCTTGTAGTAAAAAAAATATTAAATATTCAAATGAAAAATTTAAATGGTGAAGATTTTAATGATATATCTTTTTATTTCTTAAAGTTTTACCAAAATATTATTTTTAAATCAAACAGCACCGAAAACTATTATGATTGTTACTATTGTTATATTATATTTTTTTAAATAATATTATTGCTTATAAATATGCTTTTTAAACAATTACAACCCTAAAGTATAAACTTAAAATTTTTACTACTTTTTTACTATTTTTTACTTTTGTGCTGGTGAAATGAAAGGTATGCTGCGCTCTCAACCTAAACACGACATCTTCTTCCAAGAGAAAAATATTTTTACACGCGTATTTATCCCTGCATAAATATAAAAATATCTTCGTTATTGTTATAGTATTTGTTATCTGTGATATAGTTACTGAAGTTCTTTTAAGAATGCTTTCAATAACATTTTAGTATCATCTTTATTTGTGCTCTTTTTAGTAAGTTAGTGCGATAATAGAAGAGCTATATCGGATCTTCTTATCTTTCCTTCTTTATCAGGTGTGACTACGGAGAGCAATTCATCTCGATTGGTTTTCACACTTTCTTCGCTGTCGTCCTATAAAAAGTTTAAAAACATAATGAAACTGAAACTCTACTTTTTTTGACTAAACAACAACTTTTTTATAGCAAAATGCTTACCATTCCCAGTTGTTGAAAAACATCCTTAAGGAGATCATTAAGGTCATTTAAACTCACTGATTCGCTTCCAAACTAAATTGCAATTGGTGTTATTACGCAATATATGAAAAAGGCATAAAGTAAGTGCAATCTTTAACAAGCGTAACTTTAAGTTTTATACGTGCTCGTTACAGGTGTAATAGACTAATCTCTAATTAACAGACGTTTCTGAATAGCAATTTCGATAATACTTAAAAAGTACATTCTCTAATAGTGATGTGTCAATCATTGGCGCCGAGTTCACGGGGGCAACAGGGGCAGTGCCTCCCCAGGAAATTTATACTAATAATATATTATCACGGATTATCTCGGGGGCGAATAGATACTGTGGCCCTCATGATATTCCGTGATAATACATTATTAGTACAAATTTCCTGGGGGGCCACTGCTCCTGTTGCCCCCGTGAACTCGGCACCTATGGTGTCAATATTGCATAAGTTGGAGATTTATTCTTACCACACCATTAAGAAATAATTTTAACTTGTCTTTTGCAGATTTAAGGAAATAACCCGCCGTAGCTATAAAGGGCCGTAGTAAAACCGGAAGGACCGGAAATTATTTTTTTCTAAATATTTTTTTAAACATAGCAAACTTTTTTCCTCGGAAAACTTTTTCTTAAAACCAATTGTAACGTCCTATGTGTTTTTTCATTTTTCGTCATATACTTTTTTATTAAAAATTTTTGACGGACCCCTCATTTTACATGGCCCCAGGGGTTTAGTGGGGAGGAGGGGCACTTCAAAAAATACAACATACCTGATCATAGTAAGAAAATCCTTTGTCAAACTCTTCCCTTGATATCTTTGCTCTTTCCTTAATATAAAATGTTAGTTATTGCAACACTGTTTGTCTATGTATGTTAGTGCATCAACTCTAATTCAATTGTTTCATAGTTAGCGTTAAATAGTACTAGTGTACAGTACTAGTCTACACAGGCATAAGGTTTAGAAAAACATAAGTCTGATATAAAACTGTAAAAGCAGGTGCTAGGACGGTGGGACCGTGGGAGCGTCTCCGTTTTTGTCCTGCTGCTTTGAGCATTCTTATTTATAACTTGATAAAAACAAGACCGGTTCTATTAAATCGTGACTATAATAACAGGAATGGTACTTTTATATAGAACTCAATCACAAAAACATTACTTACAGGAAATGCAGTCGCAAGATTTTTGTCACAAGGAAACAAACTAAAAAATAAAAAAGAATAAACTTTTGACCACTTCTCTCTAACAAAACAAAAAACAAAAAGACAAACTCAATGAAAGATGCTTAATACAAGTCATTGTAGACATGAAAATTTAAACTTCTCAATAAGTATGAAAAGGTTTGTCTACATTTTGCCAACAAACCTTTCCACACTCAGTAATTAAAAAAAAAAATTACTTTACAAATCCAGAAAAACTCATTTTCCCTTCTTCCAAGCAACCCGCCAAATAAATCTAAAAAGACAATTTCATTTTCCCTCAAAAATAAATTTTCATATCGCTGATTTTATTAGATTGTTAGTTTTTTTGTTAAATTGTAATTCAAGGTATTTGAATACGAAGCAAAACACTTACAAGATTTTCGGAGAGTTCCTTAATCAGATGAAGGTCATACTTTTGGAAAGCATGAGTCATCATATCAAATGCAAAACTCTACAAAAAAATGCGATCAACAAATAAAAATTTGCCCTAAAAATGGTTAAAGTTTTGATATTTAAAAATTAAATTTTTTTTTTAATTTTAATTCTGTTCTGTTACTTACAAATTATTCATTATAATAAATATTTTGAGAACTATGTTATTTGCATAGTGTAATCTTTATTATCAGAAAAGTATGAAACCAAACTTTATGTATATAAAATTTTAAGAAATCAAAAATTTTAGTAAAGGCACTAATTCTTCTTGGCCCTTTATCTGGCCCTGATGGGGAGTACTTATCTACTCAAAGGATTATTTATCAGCCTAAAAAGACCAAAATTTTTTTAGGCTGATAATTAATCCTTAAAGTAGAGAAGCTCCTTAAAGTAGAGAAGACTGGTTCTTTCAAAAAGGTTAAAGTGTCTTTAATTTGTATCAAACCAAATTATATTATGTGCACCTCAATATCTATTGCTTCCATGTAGCCAGTTTTTGGATTCGATGTGTAATGCTTCCATATCTAAAAATAGTAAAATATACAAATGTTGAAGAAGATACGATATATCACGATAATATCACAACGATTTCATGAAACATCACGATAAAATTAAGAACCATCACAATAACATCGTTGTAGCATCACAGAGGTATCACGATGATATCTCCGTAAGTTTAAAGGTATTTTTTAAAAATAGTTGACTTCTCACCTTTAGTATATCTCCTAAAGAATATTTTGATCTCCCACGGTATCGTTTCAAGAAATTGAAATCCAAGATCTTCAGTGTTTCATAAAGCTTAAAAACAATTCACATTTCTCGATGCCGGGATATTTGTTAATAACAAAAATATGTTTGTACAGCATATTAACATATAATGGTAATATATTTATCAGTTGAATTTTCCTGTTAATTTAATATTTATGAATATAATACCAGCTTCATAGAAATCAGTTTTTGGTTTTTGTGCTCAAGGAAAAAAGCGTAATCTCTTTGATACGTTGTTGCCATGTAGGGATCGATAGTCTATACCAATAAAATAAATATTTTAAATTAACAATTGAAATTAAAAACTATTTAATTAGCAGAAGCCCCAGGTTTTTTATATATCTATAAACCCTAAAGTGAGTCAACTGATCCAACTTCATCGCAACTTAAAACGCACGAAGTTTTTTTTTTTTTTATATGGTTTATTCATTTTTCAATAAATAATATCAAAATAAGTCATAAAATATCAATTTTTCAGCATCAATAATTTGGCTTCGACAAAGTGTCAAAGTCGTGCTTGGATCAATTGATCCATCTTCGGGCTTCTATGTTAAGAAATAATAATAAACACAAAAGTACTTATCTGATCAGAAAATTCCGAAAAAATAATTACAACAATTTGACTAGTAAACAGTAAATCAACAAAAATATGAAAACAAATACAAACAAAATATAAATAAAACTGCGCGAGATTCGCGTAATATACGTACGAGTTTTGCTTCAGAAAAAAGATCTTGTAGGAAAGATGCAATATCAGATATTTTCATGTAGTTTTTGTCTAAAATACAGAACATTTAATTACAACCAAAGAGAGTTTAGAGAGTTTTAATCAAAACTCATAATAAAATAGTGAAAAGCAAAATAAAGAAACGTGGATGTTAAAACCTACTCTCGTGGTAAACAGAAAACAACCTCAAAAACTGCTTAGATGTGACGAAAGGTTCACTGTTCCAAGACGGAGGTAATAAATTAAAATATTTATCTATGCTTAATATCGTTTTCATTTTTTTTTTTTTTTTTTTTTTTGATCAGTGCTAAAGATCAGAAAATATTTTATTTATCATTTATGTCTTCGTATCAAATTTTTAATTCGATTCGAGCGCAAATACATTATTTATCATTTCGTAGATTAGTAAATTTGTTGTATTCCAATATCAAGATGCAAAAATATTTTAGAAACTTAAATATTTCGCATTATAGCTGTTCACAAAAATGTGTTGTAATGACTTTTCATTTGCTAAAATCCATATTAGGCGAGGCAGTTATTGCTCATTGGTTATCGTTTTTTCATAAGTGACCTGTTTAATTTAAACGACCTGTTTATATCAAACCATAGCAACTCCATCATGACGCAATAGTAACAACAGATTTGTTATTAGAGCTGGGAAAGATCAATCGAAGTTTTCGATTTATGTTTGTTAGTCATTAATTTTTTTTATTTTTTCAATAAATTAAACTTTTTGATTAATTTGTAATTTTTTAAACTAGAATAAAATAATTGTATTTTGAAACTTTTTAAAATCACGAGGATTTTTTATAAGGCCTCTGAAACCCCCTAAAAATATAATCAAACTTAATTTAAATTTAATGAATGTATTTTTAACTAACGCGGGAATTATCGGAATTGTGTGTTAAATCCACGCAACACACGCAAGTTTTGTTAACGGATTTTTAGAAGCCGAGTAACTTTGTTGTGCAAAAAAATAGCAAGATCGATTTATATATACGATACGTTTATATACGAGGCCAAAGCATGAATTTGAATCTTTAATAGCAAAAATGAATTTTTAAATAAAACATTACGGCAGGCGAAAGATTTTTAGATAAGAAACGCAGCAATTAGGAAAAAGCGTCACCCGCAGACGTATTCATAGCTGTCAAGGAAATTAAAGCTAAGTTATAGAAACGAGAAACAAAAAACAAATAATAAATAAGGAAATCTAAAAAAGCTGAAAGAACATAAAGAAAAAGTGGAGACTTTTCGCTTAAAGTGGTACTAAAGCTATTATTAAAATGTTAAATACTGTATTGAAAAATTGCAAATAAGAAGTTTTATATATAAAAAACTAAAATATACAAATTTTGAAATAATTTGTAACAAAAAATTTTTTTTTTGCCTCGCTACCTAAATCTAAAAACACATAAAAAGAAAAATACGCAGAATTAAATATCTCAAGATCTAAAGGTGCAATTACAATGAAATTTTCAGGATATATTCATTATATTCATATCCAGGAGTTGTACTAGAACTAGGTTCTAATACAAAATAGTTCATGAATAATGTCTGATATGTCCCCTCACCTGGCACCTGCAGCTGGTTCAATATGGTAAAATTGCCTTTACTCCTAAACTATATGGATACAGTAGATGATTCTAGTACAACTCCTACATCAATATGGGACCAATGTTATAGTAAAGTTTTGGAGCAAATAAATGACCCTATCGTGAGATATTGCATTCTGCATATTTTTCTTTTTATGTGTTTTTAGATTTGGGTAAGCGAGGCAAAAAAAATTTTTGTTACAAATTATTTCAAAATTTGTATATTTTAGTTTTTTATATATAAAACTTCTTATTTGCAATTTTTTAATACAGTATTTAACACTTTAATAATAGCTTTAGTACCACCTTAAGAAAAGCCAGCGTGAGCTCTGCCGATTTTATTAAAAGAAAAGCAATCGTTAGCTTTTATGATTTCAATCAAAAAAGAAGAAGAAGAAGACCACTCATTTAAGAAAATCAAGTATTTCATGAAGAAATTCTCAAGACAATTTTTAGAATCAATTTCACAGAATCAAGGAGTAAGAAGGATTTGCATGATTTGCATTTAGAGATGTAACTTATTTACGTTTAGAATAATAAATAAAAATGTGGTAAAATTTTATATCCATTACACTTAGACGAAAAACTTATCTTAAGAATCAGTCGAATTAAAATACTCTAAAAATAAAGTACAATAATGAAATGTGAAGCGAGTTTTTGTAGTTTGTTATAACAGTTGTTATGACGATTATAACAATTGTTATGACGGTTGCAGTTTAGGGAATAATCAAATTTTACGTTTCTTGTTGAGAAAATCTTCAACAAGCTGTATTTGGAAAACAGGTTAATTTTTCTATATATCAATTTTTGGTAAACGAGGTTATATATTTATTGCAAACGACGTTAAATTTTTCAGACAAAAAAAGTAAATAAGGAATAAATCCCCCCCCCCCCAAAAAAAAATAAAAATAAAAATAAAAATAAAAATAAAGCAAATGGTATTTTACAATTTAAAGTTCCAATAAGCTCAAGAAATTTCAAAGAATTACAATAGAATTAAAATTTTAGGAATATTTTAGAAAATTTATACTAAAAAAAAATTCCAAAAAAAAAAAAAAAAAATTAAGTATGGCTTCTTGTTAGATATAGCAATTTTATACAGACCGTTAAAGAAAATCTTTTTCTATGAAACAAAGGATATGGAAAATTCTTTTAACAGTTTTAAAAAAGATTGGAAGAGGCAAAGTTATTGGTTTATCACGATTCTAAACAGCCATTTATTTACTTTAACTGATGCGAGAACCACGCAGTTTTTCGTTGATGCAAAAGTTAATGTGCTGTTTGATGCCTATAAAATATGGTGACAGAGTTTGCAATAGAAACTTTTTTGACTAGCTCTTGGAATGGAATACTAATCGTCACTACAAAATATAAACTTTTTTAAGAAACGTTCATTCAATTCAAATCACAGAAAAAAAAGATATAAATAAAAGATAATATAAAAAAAAGATAAAATTTTCTCAGAACAATAACAATCAAGAAATAAACTTTTCATCTTTTACCGAGAATCAAGTATCAAAACAGAAACACGTTTTGTGACATCAAGGAACCTTGCGAGACAAAAAATCGTTGCACTGATGGAAAATTTGTAAAGCGAAATATACCTAATGTCCTTTCAGTTTCAAAGCTCAAAAATTACTATTTCTTGACATACAAGTCAAAGAAGAGTATCTGAGTTTAAAGGTTGAACGACAATTATTAAACGACTTAAAAACAGTGAATCATTCAGCTTGGCTCTGGATGAGTTAACAGATTTTTCAAGTTAAACCTCAAATGGCCATATGCGTTATTTAGGGAGCTTCAGCTGTAATTGTGAAAGGAGAATTATTAGATATGTTCGAGCTGAAAGACGCAATTTGTGGCGTTGATATAATGGAAGATCTTGAAACAGTTTTAGTTAAAACCTATACACCTTCTGACAAGCTTGTTACTTATGCTACAGAAGGTGCACTAGCAACGGTAAAAATGATGGCCTACTGAAAAGTAATTCCATGTAAGTATCAGAGTCTCTGAAGTCTCATGTGTGCGATAATATTCTCAACAATACTTGGAAGTTGGTATCGGAAAAATCCATCCTTCCGAAACCGATGCCAATTTTGTATCGGGATCGGTATCGTAGAACGGATATCATAGATATTGACCGATCTAGTGACCACATGATGCTTTCCGTACTGAGACTGATGCTTAATCCTATGTATCCAAAGTTTATCCCATTTCATTGCGTGATCAAAATTACGCGAATTTTCTCGTATTCGTTAAATACGAGAAAATTAATAAAACAAATACGTATTTGTTTTATAATTCCAATCATCAGCTATAAACAGTGTTGCAAACATTAAGTTGAAGATACCATTCTCCATTCTCAAAATCGATGCTGAAATCGTTAAACGATTTTGCTAAGTTAATAAGAATTTATCACTTTCGATCATTTTTAAGGATTTAAGAAAAAAAGGAATATCTCTTGCTGAAGTCGAAGACCATGGTTGAACTCTCTTTAAAATATTTTTATTTCTTTACATGTTGCAATGTAATAACTTTTGTAAAAAATAATGATGCAATAAATAAGCTAACTTTACCAAAAGCAAGTGAATGTAATTTGTAACTTAAAAGAAAGGGGGTTTATTCTGTCATTTTACTGTCTTGAAAATTATTTTGTTTACAAATGATTTTAACTGGAATTGATAAGTTAAAAACGCAGTTAAAATATTACAACTTTAATGAATAATAATACTAAAATCTAAACGATTTTTTGGCCCCGGATGGAGCCCCTATTAACGTTCACTAAGTTGAACATTTTCACCAATCAACAAAAGAATCAGAAGGTATGAGGAAAGTGGGTGCACCCTAATGCAGGTCTAGTAAGTTTTTGCTTGGGAAATGTGAACACGATTATTTGGTTATGTTTTAATACACAAGCAAATGGAATTCAAATGGATGACACGTGAAGAAAAATGTTTAGTTACAGTCTTTAAATCGGTCACTTACAGCATCATATTTTAAAAAACACAAAACTGATAACAAAGCTGAAGAAATCTAAGCTTGTTTATCGACTGTATGTCTTCAGTCTCAGCCCCTTTGCTTCTATGGGGAGTAGAAAAAATATATAAGAAACAGTTAAGAATTTTAAAAAAGTAAAAATTAAGGATAGTGGTATAGTAAGCGAAAAAAGCGAACCTCGGGTGGCTTATAATTGTACTATTTTGACCAAATGTATTTATGTATTAAAATGTATTAAAATATATTAAATTTAATATTTGAAAAATCCCCATCCAAAAAACGTTCCTTTTAAATATAAATTTGAGGTTCTCCAAGAAAAATTTTTATCAAAAAAAGATATAAAAATCTATGATATCGATGTTCTTCAAATTATTAAAATCCAGGTTTAATTTAATCTCTACCTCAACATGTAAAGAAACAGAATACCACATTTAGTCAAGACTTAATCGCTGCTATTTGTAAATTTTGGATAAAAGAATAATATTTTTGGTTCATTCTTTGTTAATTAGATTTTCCTGATAACAAGCTAAAATCAGATTCAGAAAAGAAAATAGATATTTTGCAATACCCAAAGAAAAATCTCATGAAAAAACAGGAGAAAAAAAGAAAAAAGAAGCCGAAAGAAGCAGAATTTTTACTGTTGATTGATTTGTTGTAAAATTACGTGTTAAACTGATGATTTTAGTTTACAGATTTTCTCATCATTACAGAAAAGATACAAATTTAGTTCTTTAGAAATTTTGAATTTCCGGTTAATATTGGTAATTCATGTTGGTAATTTTTGTTGGAAATTTAAGTTTAGACAAAAAAAAGATTGTTGAAAAAAATACGCTTATTGATGCAAGATATAACCCCATTTTCAAATTAAAAAAAGTATTAATAATCATTAGTCATTTTTATAAAATAACCTTGCTATCGCTTATTTGGAAAACATCTCACATGTTCTTCACCATTCTAGAAAATATCAATTATAAGTTATCTGGAATTCAACTTACCTACAATATGGTACTTAAAGAACTTGGATAAATATTGTTTTGTTGTAAGGAAAAGCGGACCATTCCAAGCAGGACTAGGAATCTGAAAACCTTTTATAACTAAAGATTTTTTTTCTTTGATTTCCTTTTTCGTTGCCATCTTTTTTAGATAAAACCCAAAAAATTAGGAAACAAAAAATATTTTCGTTAAAACTAAAAGCATTTTACTTTAAGCAGATATATATAATAATTCAGATTGTAATGTATTCTATTTCTTTTTCTAAAATTAAAATTTAAATTCTTTTTCAATTCAATAAATGCATCCTGTTCAATCGGTGCTATAACTTTTGCTTTTTAACTATTTATATTTTACAGCAAGTTTAATCTTATGACGTCATCCGACTTGATTTTTGGAAAAAATAGAACTAATTTATAGTTGACTTTGAAAAAATCACACTTTTTCAAAAGTCTTAATGTCATTTTTAAAAATGGTTAAGTTAATGGTTAGTTGACTAAAATAAATATCAATCACAGCAAATTTGAACAAATAATTATTTGCACTGTTGGATAGTAAATATAAAATTCAATGTTTTCACCTCTACACTTTTGAAAAATAGTTTATATTTGTGAAAATCTTTTTTCTCAACCAAATCAAATGAGATCCGAAACAGTTTGTACGCATTATCGCAACCAGGGTAATTTTGTTTCTGGAGTGTATAAAAATGATATACTTATGAACAGCAACAATTTTAGAAATATGTGATAACATAAATCTTCAGCTAACATTAGCCCCCCATGCAATTTGCATGATAAATCTTCTGTTGAAAAAAATTTTTTTCCTACTCTCGAGTGCTTAATACAAAGAGTGGTGGGGTGGTGGTGGTGGTGGTGGTTTTGAAATTAAAAGGGGTGTGTGTGTGTGGGAATTTTAGTCCAGATTTGATAAACAGGGAGGAGTCTTAATATAAGGGTAGGAGTTTATCGTCAGCCTATAATCAAAACCTCGTGAATCCCAATTAATATTTTTTACAGAACAAGCATAAAAGAGTTTAATTCTAGGATGAGTTGCGGCCAAATGAGCATTTTTTTAACACCTGTTTTATCATATTTTCAATCGGATTTAGTATGCTTATATAAGTTTTATAGCATGGTAAGGAATAAACCAATAGCTCACTTTCGACAAATCGAGATTTTACGAGATTTTTTATTGGTCGACGATTTCGCTGAAAATTTTTTATTTTATCAGTGACATATATTTTTTCTAATTTTTTACATTATTTTCTTTTTTAGTTTTGAATTTTAGTTTTTTTGTTAATAGCAAGTAAAAATTGATAAAGGGGGGCGGGTGGTGGAGGGGGGGGGAAGTCTTCTTCCAAAAATTAATAAACATATTAGGCACGCGAGAGTAAAATCAAACTCTTTATTTCAAGTATTTCAAATACCTAATTAGGAGAGTGGCACACTGTTGCCTCACTTTACCAGATGAGCACACTTCCTTTCACAAACAACTACATGTTCTACACATACGACTTTTAGCACGAACGACTTTCAACGTGAAGAATTTTCTGTACGAAAGATTTTTTCCATGAAAGAATTTTTAGACAATTTTTTTTAAATATTGTTAAAGATATCGAATATAAGATATCGACTTTTTAAAAAAAGATTGGAACTTGAATTAAAGAACCAAAATGCAGTAGTTCTCGGTTCTTCTCCTTTTATTTCTTCTCCAAAAATCTACATTTCTTTTTTTTATTATAGTACAAAGAATAATTTCTTCAGTTTCTAAACCTAGATTTAATCAAAAAATGTCAATCAAATTAATTAATTAATTTTATGCCTTGCTTAATCTTTTCATTTCAAATTTCATTCAAATCAAATCTCATGAGAACTGCAAAAAAAAACAAACAAAAAAAACCCTTTTTTATTTGTCACATATACCTGTTTTATTTGCATGAGAAAGTGCTTAAAACAATTTGTTCTTTTTAACTTGCACATTTTTCCAATTTACAAAACATGTCTCTTATCATTAGATTTCTAAACATCGGTTGGTAAAACAATTGAAAATCTCCGTAAGCACATTAAGGTTGACTATGTCCGCAGCTGTGTGAAACTATCTTTCACACAGCTGCAAATACGCAGCCTGGTTGCCAACCCGGCTTACCTATCGTACAATATATTTGATGAGAACCTGGGAGCGATTCACGGCACAAAAAGCAAACTCAAGCTGAGTAGACCAATGTTTGTCAGAACGCCCTTGACCTTTCGAAACCCTGGATGTACGACTTCTGGTATAACAACCTTAAGGGTAAGTATAACGACAAAATCAGTCTGCTCTATACCGACACCGACAGCTTGTTGTTACAAATTGAGACTTAAGACGTCTACAAAGACATCCAGACACACTCAGGAGTTTACAACTTTAGCGAGTACCTAGTTGACAATCAATATCACAGCATAGAAAAAAAGGTTGTTGGTAAATTCAAAGATAAACCTAAGGTTTAATTTTAACGTTCATTTGTTGGTTTGCGACAAAAAATATACTCTATCCTGAAGGTTAGTAGTACCTGCACACCAGCACAGGGCTAAGAGTATTCTACAAAAAGTGGTCGAAAAGAATCTGTACCAAACAGGTAGCTATTTGGATCTATACCCATTAGATGAGGGGTCTACAAGCACAAGTAGATTGCAGCGAATATTGTTACTAGAGTATGTAACTATCACCTCACTTCGCGCGAACATGCTACCAATTTTGTGGAGTTTCTCAAATTTTTCCCTGGGAACTGGTAATGAGATTCTTATCTGGTAATGATTCAGTGTCCGGTGGAACAATCTTCGAGAACAAACACGCTTGGTTGTCCATCACTTGGGTAATACAATCCAGGTTGATTGCTTTAATAAAGTACATTTTTAAAAGTGTTTGCTTTGAGAAACCACATTGTTAAATACTTTTAGCAGCTAAACAGGGTTGCTTGCAAACGATATCCGCCTTTGCCTAGTTGAAACAAATACTGGAAGAACGCACCTCATTACAGCCTCCTCATCTACTTATTATACTATTGGTAAATAATGCCTCCCTTTATATATATATATATATATATATATATATATATATATATATATATATATATATATATACATACTGTATGTATATATATATATATATATATATATATACATACAGTATGTATATATATATATATATATATATATATATATATATATATATATATATATATATATATATATATATATATATATATATATATATATATATATACATACAGTGGCGTGCAAAAGTTTTTGTCATAACTATTTGACTTTTCACTGAAAATGAATGAAACTTTCAGCAATTGTTCCTATAATGTGATTAAATAGTATTATTTACTCAAAAAAAAAAAAACTTGTAACGGAAAGGAGAAATTCAAATTTCATTGAAAACATCTTGCAAAAGTTTATAAACAAATGAAAAAAATTCAAAAATAAGATTTTAAATATATCAGGCAACCAAAAAAGTTCGTGCGGTTTTGCAGATCCATAAATAAATACACATAAAAACAGTTTTAATAAAGTTTATTCTGAAAAATAGTCTCCTTTAGCAAGAATAAATTTCTCCCATCGTGAAACAAGCTGGTATATTCCATTCTTATAAAAGTTTTGAGTTTGGTAGCTAAAAAACTGAATTAACTCATTTTCGAGATCTTCTTTATTTCGAAACTGTCGATTCCTCATATGATTATCCAGGGCCAAAAACAGGTAATAGTCGCTTGGCGCAAGGTCTGGTGAATACGGAGAGTGAGGTAGAATCTCCCATTGCAAACGTGCTAGAGTTTCCCGCGTGATTTTTGCGTTGTGCGGTCTGGCGTTGTCCTGGTGGAATACAACACCTTTTCTGTTTGCCAAAGCTGCTTGTTTTTGGTGAAGAGCAACCGAAACTCTGTCCAATTGGGCTGAGTATATCTCAGCAGTAATGGTTTGTCCACTTGGTAGCAACTCATAGTGAACGATACCTGCCGTAGTCCACCATACATACAGTAAAACCTTTTGTTGGTAAATGGTTGGTTTAGGAGTCATTGGTACTGGATCGTTACTGGCTAGCCAATGATATGTTCGTTTTTTGTTGCAGTACATAATTCATTTTTCGTCACACGTCAAAACCCGGTCAAAAAATGGCACTAAATTGTGGCGGGAAAGCAATTAAGAACAAATGGTTAAGTGCTGTAGCTAGTTTGTTTCACTCAACTCATAAGGTACCTATTTGCTCAACATTTCAACGTTTTCCAAGTTGGTGCAAATGTAAACGAATAGTTTCATCACCCACATTAAATCTTAGGGCAAGGTCCTGACATTTTTGACTGGAGCCCTGCTCGATTACCAGCTTGATATCCTCGTTGTTTACGATGGATGGTCTTCCAGATCTTGGTTCATCTTCAAGGTTTTCATTTCTAGAAGAAAATTTTTTAAACCACTTTTGACCCGTCCGTTCTGCTATAGTACCTTCCCCAAAAGCAGCGCATATCTTACGACAAGCTTCTGCTGCTTTGGTTCCAAGTTTGAACTCATAAAGTAAACAGGCGCGAATTATCACATCTGATACAGCCATACTCCACTTAAGACTTTTAAATTTAAAACACACTAATAAAACTTATGAAACACACTGATTGATTCTCCTTAAAACAAGCTTTAATTTATATGCCAAATTATCCCCCCACCACAACCAGTTTTCTTAATACATTTCTTAGAAATAGGCAATTAGGATAAACCGCACGAACTTTTTGGGTTGCCTGATAAATATAAATATATAAATATAAGTCAAATGGGGTTTTCTTGTTTTACCAAGAAAAATGAGTCTAACGACAGTAGATGTTAGACTATAACAGCCGTTTTTCATTAAAGAGTTTTAGTTTGTTTTTAAAACCATTTACAGAAGTTGCATTAATAACATCTTAATCTAGGATATTCCAAGCTTCTACAACACGGTTGGTGAAGAAATTATGCCTAGAAAGTGAGTGTCTAACATATTGTCTTCTTAATTTCTGATCATGCCCTCTTGTAGTATTAATTATTCTTTCAGGTTCGTTATGCCAGTTTATTTTATCTATATTGTTCTAAAATCTAAACATCTGAATTAGATCACCTCGTAACCTTCTATCAACCAATTTTGAAAGTTCCATATTTTGTAACCTTTGTTCATAGTTTATACCTTTTGGTAAACAAATTTGAGTTGCTCGTTTTTGGACTCTTTCTATAAGATTAATATCTTTAGCATAGTATGGGTTCCATATTTTAAATGCATATTCTAAGTGAGGTTGCACGAGTGATGTGTATAATAGTTTCATAGTATTTTTGTCGATATAGTTGAACGCGTGTTTTATTAACACCAGCTTACTATTAGAATTGTTAACAATATACTCAATATAATGTTCCCATTTTAAATCATTTGAAATATATACACCTAAGTCTCGTTCTAACGATGTCTCTTAAAGAATTTTTCTAGAGGTTCCTAATTCTTCAATATTGCACTTTAATGTGTATTTTATTTTTTGGGTTATCATGACCTATGTACATTACCTTGCATTTATCACTATTAAAGCTTAATTGCCATTTAGTCGACCATTCAAAGAGATAATCCAAATCATCTTGAAGGGAATTATTATGCGAATTTTTATCATTTTTATCTATTTTTGCTGTCACTTTTGTGTCATCTGCATATAATTTAGCTTTGTTGTTTTGTTTCTAATTCCACCACAACTTTTAATCACACCACATAAGTATTTTGTTGGTTAGCCTCTAAATTTTAATACTGCTTAACAACAACAAGAACATATAGAGTCAACTAAGTTGATAAGAACGTCTATGGGGATATTTGTCCTATAATCCAAAAACACCTGGAATAAATGATTTTTATTGGTCGGTTTTTCGCCTTTCAATTGACGATCGAAATGTTTCCAAAGATGTTCTGTTGGATTTAAATCTGTGTTTTGAGAAACCCAAATTGGAGTAGGAATTTTTTTCAAAATGAAAAAATTTTTGATAGAATCTCGCACGGTGCTTTAGATTGTTTCCTTGCTGGAAAATCATACCACGAGGCATTTTGTCCATTCCATGTGGCAGTATAGCATTCTTGACTTTATCTAAATATGCATTCTTATCCATTATGTCTTCAATGCGATGAAGCGGGCAAATAGAATCACGACTGAAAGATCCCAAAACCATTAGATTGCTATCACTATGCAAAGCTGTTGGCATTTGATACTTACGAGCAAATATTTCATCTTTCGGACGTCTCATGTAATTGACACCATTGCTACCAAACATACAAAATTTTGATTCGTCACTGAATAAAAATTTTGACCATTCTGTTTAAATCCAATCCAAACGATCTTTTGAAAATTTCATTTGGACTGAGCGATTATTTTATAATATTTATGGTTTCTTGACAGAACAAGTACCAAACAAATTAAGCAGACGCAGAAACGTTTTGTAGTATCTACGCTGCACTTTATACCATAATTATTGCTTAAAATGTTATTTAACTCGACAGCACTTCTTCGGGGAATCTTGTTTTGATTTTCTTACCAAAGTTCTATCTTGATGTTCAGTAGTTATCTTTGGCCTGCCTGAATAATGCTTGAGCGATGCTTGTTTTCAAGTGTCTTTTGATCTCTATATCTCTTTACTAGAACTCTAATTGTTGATTTAGCCTCATCATAAAGCTCAAAAATTTGCTTACAAGGAGTCCTTCTCTATAGCAAGTACTGTTAAAATTTTCTTTTCTCTTGACGATTCCTTTGGCTTTCCCATTTTTTTAAAATTCAATTTAAGTTAAATATTATCTAAATTAAATTAATTTTAACATAAATACATTTTTCTTAATGAAATTTTGATTTTCTTAATGGGGCATGGAGTTCTTTATAAACTTTTGCACAGTTATGTTTTCAATGAAATTTGAATTACTCCCTTCTGGCATTCATTTTCAGTAAAAAGTCATTAAAGCGATATATATATATATATATCGCATTAATTCAAATACTTAGAATATATATTCATACACATTGTATACAAAGCCAATGAAATGGTATCTTATTTCATTAAATATTATAATACCCAGTGAATTCAAAAAAAAAAAGTAGTTGTAATTAATTATGATTCTAATATAAAAATATTTTTGTACTTAGCCTAAATTTACAAATGTTTGGATTGAAAAATCCCCTAACTATTATTTATAAATAAATATACATACATATGTAAATAAATATACATACATATATAAATAAATATACACATATAAAGGAACCATGGATTTGAATGACAAATTCAAAAATACTCCTCAAACCTAAACCGCTTCGTCATTTTTTTTTTTACTTTTAGTATCAAAATTTCATTTAGCGTTTAACGTTAATTGTTTTTAATATAAAAGTATGCGATGGGGATTTTTAACAACTTTTTGAAGGATTTTTATCTATGAATAAATTATATAAGCTGATTGCATATGAATAAATTATATAAGCTGATTACATATGAATAAATTATATAAGCTGATTGCATAAATAAACATAATTTTTTTTTCTTGCATCAGTGTTAAGTAGATATTTCCTTAAAATCTGCAGAATAAGTAAACGAGGCTCTACGTTCAGCCCGAATTCTTGAGTAGGTGCACAGGTAAGCGACTGAAACGTTTCTTAGGTTACCATGACAACTCGAATCAACTGTAGGTTTTAAGTTTTTTACAGACTTGATATCGACTTCTACAAAATAACCCTGGGTTGACACAGATACTGCTTCAAAAGTTACTGAAACTAACAATAAAATGTCATCTTCATCTAATTCCTTTAAGGTACGTATAACCAGTAATAGTTTTCTCTCTTTAAGTACAATAACCTCCTCTTCGGCTACATAAGGTAATAGACTAAACCGTGAAGATGTCCTCGAGTTATTATATAGACTTTGAATTTTTTTGTCTTCCGTTGAGTCACATACACATAATCTAAATTGCTGATCTGCATCACTGCATTTCTCATACTCACCAAATTTAGAGATTCGATCTAAACCTACTAACTCCATCGCAAAACTTTTAATGGATTCACTTTCAATGGATTTTATAACAACGTTAACTTTTTCAATGTTATTTGAAGACCCAAACCCTGGAGACATACAAATATCAAAATTAGTCAATAAGAACTCTCCGTCTTTCTTTTTTCTGACATTTTCGAACCACAACGGAACAAGACGTTTACAAGCGTAAGACAACGACGAATTTGTAATCATGTTATTTATTTTCCCAACAGCAAATTCTAAATAACCCAGAAGACTGCTGTCGTTTTTTACTTCAGAATGAAAGTTTTGACAAATGCATAAATTTGGCATAACTAACGGAAGTTCGTCACAGCTTCGATTGTTTGGAATGATCTCAGCAAGTCCTCTATTAAGATTCTTGTCGCTGGGTGGATCGACGTACTTTCTAGCAAAATAAAAGAGCATCTTGTTAAAATCCACTAATGTAAACAACCTCATCTGATTTCGCCTCAAGTTACGCATCTCTTCATCACCAATGTAGTCTTTGACACCTTTTGGTATCACCATAAACATAGAAGGATGAAACATCTCATAACGCCCGTCGGTTTCACGGTAAACAAAGTCTGTGTAAGCATTACCGTGGTCGGCGAATATCACAGTTAGAGTGTTGTCAAGCACCGACATTTCCTTTACAAAGTGTGACAAATCTTCATCGATGGTTTGTATACGTATCCCGCCTGAGTCGTGAGCCACCATTAGGGCGGTATAAGAGACAGTGTGTTGATCTTCTGGTATGCTTTTATAATAATTTTCTATATAGTTTAGATAATAATAATCATGCTGTTGGTTGTTAAAGCAAATTTTTTCTTCTCTTTTTGTGTTAAAAACATGGCCAAAACCCAGACCAGAGAGAACTTTGCAGTTGCTATGGAGAAGACCTGAAAAAAAGAAAAATGAATATAACTTAACTAACTTCAGAAAAAAATGCTTTTTTCAAGCTTTTTTTATTTATTTTTAATCTCAAAAAAATTTCCCCGAAAAATTTTATTTCGGTAATATTTGAAAGAAACTTCAATAACTTCAAAATAAATTAAAACACTGATCTCTAATAAATTATGTAATATGTTATATTTATATACCTAATTATATAATTTATTATAATTTATGACAATAAATTGTAATAGTTATATAATCATTCGATAAAAGGATTATTTCAACATAATATGTATCAGTTTAAACTGAAAGAAGTTTTAAAATAATATAAAATTTTCTTACCAGTATCTTGTATACCTGACTGATTAATTTTTTCCAACAATTTAATCCAATTGCCAGGATTCCCTAAGTCTAACCGAATCCCCCATACAGATTCCCAGCACATATCGTCTTGAAAGAAAGTATGGTACCCAAGGTTTTTAAAGTGACTCATGAATGCTTCAATGCCTACACCCATGCTCTCTTTTATATCTTCTGTGTAGTTTGATGGAAATACATCTCCTGTGAATAATGCTCGCGAGTTCTCCATACTATGACCGTGAACAGCTTGATACTTTTCAAAGTCAAGAACTTCTGTGTCACTCATCAAGTTTATTTCACTCAGTGTTTTTGTTGTCTTTTGTAAGGATCGGTAAAAATGAGCTCGAGACACCGAGTCAATCATCACCAAGTTTATATTT
Source organism: Hydra viridissima (assembly GCF_058129835.1). Classification (NCBI taxonomy): domain Eukaryota; kingdom Metazoa; phylum Cnidaria; class Hydrozoa; order Anthoathecata; family Hydridae; genus Hydra; species Hydra viridissima. The sequence goes on from NW_028324311.1 coordinate 3,193,947, forward strand.
ATTTTTCTTTTCGTGGGTGCGTTTGTTGCAACTTTAGGTTTCGCGAACAGATAGTTCTCCAGTATTAGAAGCTGTGTTTTATTTTCGTATTTCCCACAACTTAAAAACAAAAAACGGAACCCGTTTTCTACTGATTGTTTTGCATACTTAAGAACAAGATTGCTCAACTCTTCGTCTGTTTTGTAGCTGTCTTCCACAACCGTTGTTTGACCTGACTTGGGATCTATTACATGTATCAAAACGGGTTCGTTTGCACAATTGCTTTTAGCACAAAGTAATGTTTTTCGTTTTTGAAACTTGCAAATTTCGAGGGATTGGTTTCTTTTACAAGTGCTGTTGCTGTCGTATGGGTATGTTTTTTTAACAAACATGCAGCCCAAGCTGGATGAAACGTGGCCTTGACAACCAGCTTCTTCGTCTTCGTCTACGCTTACCTTTCTGTAAATGCCATATATAGCACAGTTATCATCTTCTCCTATTGTTTTATTGGAAGAGATTCTTAGAGAAATTGTTAAGCTCGTTTTTGTGTTTTCAGAATATAGAACAAAAATCACTATGTAAGCCGTAAATGCGCTGATGAGAACCGCCCAATAATATTTCCGAACTCTCATTCTTTTGTTTTCTTTTGTTTTCTTGTACCTAGAGTGTTATTTTTTTATAAATATTCATTTACAAATTGAATAATATATAAAGCAATTTAATGAATAAATATAAAATAAGTATAATAGGTGAACTTGTAAATAAATTAAGTCAACCAAATAAATAAAATTTTACATCTTGTGCCTAAAATCGGGATGTAATTTGATTGATTTGTATATTCGCACGAAAACGAAGAAAATTCTGCGTGTTAAAATATTTAAGGATAAATTAACAGAGCAATACTTTAGTCGTGTATAATAAGCAAAGAAGCTACTGGTTGTAAAGATCATAAATTACCAGTTGAAAACAGCGCGATTAACAAGACAATAACTTTGTAGACTTTTTCTCTAAAGTTGCTTAAAGTGACACGAATTTTATTTTTTTAATATCTTAGCCACTCTTTTTTGTTTTATTGGACTTTAATTTCGCAACTTTAGATATTTTTAAGTGCCGTTGGTTTTCTTAAAAAAGTTATTCATAATTCAGATGTAGTTTATATTCATTAGTAGGATTTAACTGGTAAGATAATATATTCATATGTAATAAATACATATATGATATATACATATATAATATATGCATATATACAATAAAATTTAGTAAATAATTTGTAAAAAAGTGAAGGTAACTTTTATGATTTTTGAAATTTAATTTTTAAAAACGTCGAAGTTGAATATTTATAAGTATTTTTTTAAATATAATATATATTATTACCGATGTTTCTACTTATTATCAAATAAAGTAACTCCAATGGGGCTACAAAATGCTTACCTCAATGTTTTCTTACATAAAATTAAATATCAGATGTTTTTTATAATCTTTTAAATACAGGAGCAGAAGTTACAATAACAACATTATCCAAAACAATCATAAAAATTTTATCTATCATAAAAAAATGTATAAACAAATTTTCAAGTACAGAACATCCAAAATTGTTTAAAATAGCGGAGGTGTCACTCGCGTATATGAAAAATCTCTATAATTTAATCTGATGCATTATATAATTTTTCAGCCCAATATATACGGTGCTTCCGTTTTTAATCATAATAAATAATGGTTATGACTTTTATCATTAAATATTACACAATTTAACAAAGTTTGATTAAAAAAATCCTTTTCGTAAAGTTTAACGAAAATTATTGGAGCGAAAAAATCTGAACTTTTTTCAACAAAGATAGTTGTAGTAAGCGTTATAAAACATAATTTATGACGGGATGATCATTCATAATCTCATTATCTCATAATGATCGCTTATCTCATAACAGTATTCGCATAATGCATATGGTCATGATTCTTTTTTATTTATATTTGCTTAAAATTTTTCTTTTGCTGCTCATTCCTCTGGGTTTTTATTTTTTGTTAACTGTTTCAAATTTAAAAAGGTTATTTTTTTTAATTTTATTTCATACTACTATATGAAAAATGATAATAAAAAAACGCTTCGTTATATTTATTTCATTCTTCTTCTTTTCTATTTGAGAATAAAGAGCTTTTTTCGAAGGCACAATATTTTCACCCACCCCTTCCTCCTCCCCCAATTTAAAATTCTTCAAATTGTAATTTTGCCTTTTATTATAGTATACCCTATTTGTTTCACAAGTTTCTAAATAAGCAGTACAACTTTAAAAACTTGATCACGCATTATCATATTGAGCATGACACTTGGACCATCTTATTTCAGTTATTAACTCTTCGTTTTTCTTTTCTCAGAACGTTGTTTTGTCTTTAGTTGAAGTTAAATTAGTGATCATTGATTTTAAAACCTCGATAACTCAAGTCTCTCTGTGTTACTTTTTTGTTGAGTAGTTTTGTTCATTACATTTTTAAAATAGTTTAAGAATGTTTGAAGTTTAGCAGAAGCCAACTTTGTTTGGCAATTTTCGCTCGGTAACTTCGTTCCGTAAACAAAACAAACGGACTTTAAATCATTTTAACGAAACTATTCTAATAAAGACTTTGCATCAGTTTCGTTTAATCAACAATTGAGAACAAACTTGATATTCTTGCAAAATTTTTTAATATCTTTTTTAGTGACAACTTTTTTACAATTGCTTATGCAAATGTAATTTTTTTTAATCAGATATTTATCAGTGTTTCTTTGAAAAAACACTTTCCTTCGTATTTCCATGATAACTTGGTTTTAAAATAACCTTTTTTACGCTTTGATATCAACACCATAACAACTTTGAAATTTTTTTTCTAGTTGCTAATTCGGGTTACATAACTCTTAATCGTTTAGAACTCTGCCGCACAAATTTTTTTTTTTTAAATCTTCTGTCACTAAAAAGTTTCTTGTAAAAATATTCCCGTTCAACAAAACTGCTCTTAATTTTTTTTTAGTTTCAGACGTGTGATGTGCCATTCCTTAATGAATTTTTTATGCTGAAATCAAACGTAACTAATGAAACTTATTTAAATGAATTTAATTCTAAATAATTTATAAGCAATGAAGGAGTACTTGTATAAAAATGCTCTATTAGTAAAGTGAACAAGTGACTTCGTTTAAAATAAGTTATGCAACACTAATTAATAAGAAACCCTTGGCTTAATTTCACCAAACGTAGATGCCGGTACTCCAGTCGATATGATTTTGCTAATACTTAGAACACAGTTCCAATGCATACGGTTTTGATGATCTGGTACTTAAATGGATCCAAGCTCTCCGTGAAAACAGAAAACAAAAAGCTGTTCAAGGTAAGATCATCTCTAACCTTAATTTTTTCAGTGGTGCACCACAAAGCTACTTAACTGGTGAAATCAATCATGAAAAAAGACCCGACGCGTTAGACCAAACCTATCTTATGACAAGAAAACAAAGAGTAGATTTTATTTAAATGTATGCTTAATATTGACAAACTTGACGCAATCGTTTTCAAACCATTAACAATCTAATGAGAGGTAACTGTTCAATATTAAAAAAACTAATCAAGGCAAAATAAACAAAAACTAACAAAAGCAAAAGCTTAAAGAAAATTTCTTCTTCAATTGTACAGCGAAATTATGAAACGCTCTGACAAATGGAGTTACCAATCACCATCAGTCAACAGTTTTAAAGCAGAAATCAGAGCCTGTAAAAGCGTTATCAGCCACTTTGGCTGCCACAACTTTTGACGGTTACACACTCACTGGCACTGCTAGTTACAGCGTTTACTAATATTGATAATAATACTAATATATATGTATAAATATGATATATTTATAAACTAATATATTTTCATCAAAATTAAGTTAAATTACATTGGCAAAATATATTTTACTATAAGAATAAAAAAAAATTCTTTTTTCAAATATATATTTGTAAAGATATTCGTTTTAAAGCATGTCAAATGCATGAGCCGCATAAACTTGAAATTCGTGTCACTTTAAGCAACTTTAGAGAAAAAGTCTCCAAAGTTATTGTCAAAGTTATTGTTATCGTTTTAATTTTGGAAGTATACATATTTAGCACTTAGTTCAGATTTTTCTGACAACATACATTGTGTTTACTAATGCATATGATTGATCAAATGTAAAAAAATCAGGAGTGAGGAGAGCTTCAACCTGGGGTCAATTTGGAGAACAGTGTTGCTTCACTTTTTCTTACAGTACTTTTGTGAAGTTAGAAATCAAGTTAATATATACAATTGGGAAGGATTAACTTGTAAAACCGGTTAAGATAGGCGAAACGACATCTTAACTCGACTTGAAGATTTATAATACATTTTAACTAAAATTTGGCATTTAAAAAAAAAAAATTGGAATATTGTAAAAAATATCATATCTCTCGTTATTTTTATGTATTCCGATAAACCGATAAAAAAAAGCCGATATTATCGTTTCAACCGATACATTTCCAGTCAGTTATCGTACAGAAAATTTGTCGAGCTATCGATCATGTTTCTTAGATGTGTTATAAATTGTGAAATAGAGTTTTAAATGCCAAGTTTGTTACATGAGGCGTAATTGAAGACCCAAGTTAATTAAGGTATGGCTCTCCCATTTAAGTCAAGATAATTGCTTTAGAAGAACGCAGTTTATGCAATTTCATCATTTTCTTTGTGGTTTTCTGTCTCAGAGCCTAGATGACTACACAATTTGCGGTTGAGGTGCCACAATGAGTGATGCCTCAACCACAAGTGGTTCCAATTTAGTTTTCCGCGTGCACTAATCTCGGCAATAGCAGCCGAAATACTCGGCCTTTAATAGTGAAACTTATGTTAAGAATTTTTCGGCCAATTTTTTTGAAGCATAAAAAACTTTTGAGCAACTCCTTTTGAAATCTTATGCTCTATCATCATCATCATCATCATCATCATCATCATCATCATCATCATCATCATCATCATCATCATCATCATCATCATCATCATCATCATCATCATCATCATCATCATCATCATCATCATCATCATCATCATCATCATCATCATCATCATCATCATCATCATCATCATCATCATCATCATCATCATCATCATCATCATCATCATCATCATCATCATCATCATCATCATCATCATCATCATCATCATCATCATCATCATCATCATCATCATCATCATCATCATCATCATCATCATCATACCCTTCAAGCTAACCCGAAAAAGCCACCTGTATGGGGTGATAGTGGACACATGTAGGTGTCCAGAAACGGGAGTTTTGAAATCCATCTATTACGTCCGAGAAAAAAAAATCAGTTTTAAGTTGAAAATTTCCCAATTTTTTTACTGTTTCGATTATTTAAAAGCTAAAGAAATTACTAAACAAGCCATAAAATTGAAATGGGTCATTGGAACTTCATGAAATTTTATGGTGTTGTACCTATATAGTATGGCTATCAATGTATAAAATTTCATGCAGAAATCTTGCTTGGTTATAAATTTATAGTCCAAAACGCTTTGCAAAAGCATACATTTTGACAGTGTTGGTACCAAAGGTTTTTAGTTTTGGTAAAAAAATTTTGTCTGATTGCCCTGAATTTTTGTACGTATACTCTATAGGCAATAGGCAATAACTTTTATTATTAGAGTTTTGGAATTAGACCATTTGCTAAAAAACTGTGGCAACCAAAATCATTTCGAGCCCCAAAATTTCCTTGTAAAATTGGCAAATTAATTTTCAATGAAAATGACCAACTGAGGGGTCCATTTTGCATTTTTTGCTACCCTGAGCAGTTATCTATGTAAATTATAATGAAATGCATGTACACATAACACAATTTGGGGGGTTTAGCAAAATAAGTAGATCTTAAAATAGTAGATTTTTTAAGTAATTTGCTCTTTTCATTATGTCCGTATGAATTTCATTCAGAAAAAACATTAGAGGCAGTAAAAATTGAGCTATCAAGTAAAAAATTGAACCCAATGTGAGCAATAGACTAAGGAACATTCGCGTAAATTTTGGTTGAAATCTGACGGGTAGTTTTTGACAGAGACAACTTTTACCAAAAAAAGAAATGTACTGCATTCCCAATTTTTTTGTTTAAGCGGATTTCACAGGTTAATCCATAAAAAAATCACTTGTTATTGTTATCAAAACTTGCATTTTATTGCATTTGGAATTAATTTCTTTTTTCAACAAAACTACAATTATCAAGGTAAGATTCTTTTTTTACATTTTCAACTTCTGAGGAAAGTTTTTGGTGTATGATGTTTAAGATGGAAATGTTTTTCAGCGGAAAAAGTAGGAAGTGGTAAAAAGTATTGTACAGTCACGATCAAAAGTTTGGAATATTGTATAAAAAAACACAATTTTCATTAAATTATTCATTTATTTTATCAAAATATATTAGTAACGATGATAATTGACAAAAATGATAACTTTGAACTATTAGTAAAGGTTTTATGAATTTAATATTTGGTATGGTGTCCTTGAGCTTTTAAACAATTAGCTAGGCGGATAGGCATAGAATGAATGAGTTTTATCAAATATTTAGGAGCCATAAGTTTAGTCCATACCTGCCTAATTTTTTCATGAAGATTATCTGAAGATGAAGGTCGCAGTTTCTGGACTTCGTTTTTGAGATAGTTCCAGCAGTTTTCAATGGGATTGAGATCCGGTGAATTACCAGGCCAGGGGCCAATGACATTAACCCCATTCTCACGTAACCAACTGCGCACAAGCTTAGCCCTGTGAGAGGGTGCTCCATCATGCTGAAACTTGTTGGTATTCGTGATGTTCATGAATAATTTAAGTTTTTCTTGAAGTATATCAAGATAAACATGGCTATTTATTGTGGTGTTAGGAGGCATAAACCATAAATCGCCACTTTGATTTGCTGTAATGGCACCCCATATCATGATTTTAGGGCAATGTTTTACAGTCAAAAGCAAATATTTGGGGTTGTATCGTTGACAAGGTGGGCGCCTAACGCTTGTAGAACAACCACCAAATTGTTCGATTAATGATTCGTCGCTAAATATTACATTCTCCCAATCTTCCGCTGACCAGTCCTTGTATTTCTGACAGAAGGCTATGCGGTCTCTAATATTTTTTTGAGAAAGGCAAGGTTTTTTTTGCTGGAACATGGCTCTTTAAATGAAATTGTTTGCAAAAACGTCTTCTAATGGTCACAACATTTTGTGCAACACCTGTGGGGATTACCTCAGATGAAATTTCAGAAGCACTGGCAAATGGATATGCTTTTGCATAACGATGCATGCGATTATCTGCCCTTTGAGAAGTTACCTTTGGTCGTCCAGTTCTAGCTTTGCTTTTAAAATCACCAGTTTCATGATATCTCTTCAATGTTTTTATAATACAGCTGTGTTACATATTTAATAGATGTATTCCATATTTATTGCTAAAAAGTTGAGTGTGCACTATACTCATATGCAAACTATACTATATACAATACTGTAAGATGACAAGTGGGTATATGAACAAAAGGGAGAGTAGATAAGAAAATAGTTTTCTTTTATAACAAAACTATTTTATTCCTAATAAATATATTTTAAAGCTCTGAAATTAAATTAAGTTATTTTAAATTTTGTGATAAAGCATTGCTTAAATTTTAGACCAATCTCCAAATAAAAGGTTCACCCTCACATTTGTGACCGTCCATATTTCTGCATACAGGTAAGGTTTCGATTCGTTTCAATGGAATATATTGTCAATAACATCAATTATATTTTGGCTTATAAGTCTACAAACTTTTGCCTGTTTTTTTTTAATTTCTTCCATTTGCACAACTAAGAGATAGTTTAAATTTCAAGGCTGATAAAACTATTTGAATACTGTTGCATTTACAGGAGACTAAGCAATTTCTAACAATGCCAAATCATGCAAGAGGTCATGAGGAGAACAGAAAAATTGTCTGTCTAACTTGCCTTAAAAAGTGCACCAGGCAAATAACTTCATTTCAAGCGGAGCGTTTGTCAAAAATCTATGGCATCAACTTTGACTTGGGTGATGCAAGAGTGCCTCAAGGAATATGTGATACATGTCGTACAATCATGAAGAAGCGAGATGAAGGCAAAGAAGTTGTTCTACCATCACTGTATGACTTCAAGACTATCCGTGTCAGATTGGAAACTCGTGGCGAAAACTGTAACTGTCTCATCTGCAGGATTGGGCGTCTAAAGCTGAGTGAGAAACATCCACGATATGTTTCTCGAGCTGATGAGAAAGGGCCCAATGTGCGCTGCAACGATTGTCTGAGTCCCATCGGGAAAGGCTTTCCACACAATTGTAACCAATCCACATTTTGTAAAAACCTCAAAGAGCTAGCTGCTCAAGATGAGAAAGTTGTAGAACAAATTGCTGCAAAGGTGATTGCAAGCAAAACAGCTTCACCAAAAGGGACTGTAAGGCTATCAAAACCATCTTCCTGAGACTCCAGGTGCTTCATTTAATAATGAATACCTTAAGTAATGTTACATTGACACGAGAAATATTTTTATTTAAGAAGCATTTTTCTCCTCAATAATTTAGTTATTGGAAAAATGTTTCATAAGCAAATTTGTAATTACAGGGCCAAGTGAAGATATACCAAAAACCATCTCTCCTGCTTTGAAGACACAAGACATGGTCAATGTTCAGCTCAACACAGGTTTATCTAATGTGGGAATGATGAAATTGGCAAGTGTAGTAAACCAGACTTCAGGTACAAAGCTTGTTGAGCCGAATTTCAACAAACATTTTCTGGCTGCTGGTCGAAAACTGAGTGACTTTTTTAACCACTCAAATATAAAGGTTTCTGATGCAAAAGGTGAAACTGGTTCAGATCACACTGATGCCCTCTGTAAAAACTTCACTGACCTTATCGGCAAAATCAGCACATCTCAAAATGTTTCAACTGAGCGAATTATAAAAATCGGAATCGATTGTGGCAAGGGGTTTCTGAAGTTTTGTTTGGGAGTCATCGACAGAGCCACAAAAGAGTCCCCACCTCAAAAGCGTCTCTTGACTGACAGGCTTGCAAAAGATACGGGTGTAAAGCGCCAGATTCTTGTGGCAGTTGCAGACGAGCTTCCCGAGACTTATGAGAATGTCCGCCAAATTTGGTTGCTAATTCAAGTCGATAGAGTGAAGGCCATTGTTGCTTGTGACTTAATACTGGCCAACATTCTCTGTGGGCTTCAAGCTCACTCAAGCTCTCACCATTGCTCTTGTGTAGCGTTGGTTTCACAAATCTAGAGAAGGCAGTGGCCTTGAGAACACTTGGGTCACTCAGAGAGAGCTATTAAAGCTTCTTGAGTGCAGGGAGCATTATTGCCAAGGCAAAGCACACCGGCAATGTTGCCCATCCAACTATCCTCAGTGGAGCCAATGATACTCTCATTCTGGACCTTTTGTCTCCACCGAAATTGCATTTTTTGCTTAGAGTTGTTAACCACATTTTTCATAAGATGAAAAGTGTAAGGCCCAATGCCGAAAAACGGCCAACTTTTCTTAACATGAAACTGAGCCCCAAGGTGCATGAAGAGGAGGCCTTAAAATTAACTTATTGGGCAAAACCCCCCAATTTGTGTTATGTGTACATGCATTCCATTATATTTTACAATCTAATTTTATTTTTTAGTTTTTCATGCAAAAAAAGCCATGCTTACTTATTGCTTTTCCGTTTTGAACCTATACTAATGCATAGAAAATGTACACAAAAAATGCCTCTTATGAAAATCTAAAAACTGACCTAAAAGTTGCAATTTTTTGATATTTTTCAATAGGCTTTGTAATTTTTGATATTGATTGGTGCTCAGGGTAGCAAAAAATGCAAAATGGACCCCTCAGTTGGTCATTTTCATTGAAAATTGATTTGCTAATTTTATAAGGAAATTTTGCAAATGGTCTAATTCCAAAACTCTAATAATAAAAGTTATTGCCTATTGCCTATAGAGTATACGTACAAAAATTCAGGGCAATCAGACAAAATTTTTTTACCAAAACTAAAAACCTTTGGTACCAACACTGTCAAAATGTATGCTTTTGCAAAGCGTTTTGGACTATAAATTTATAACCAAGCAAGATTTCTGCATGAAATTTTATACATTGATAGCCATACTATATAGGTACAACACCATAAAATTTCATGAAGTTCCAATGACCCATTTCAATTTTATGGCTTGTTTAGTAATTTCTTTAGCTTGTAAATAATCGAAACAGTAAAAAAATTGGGAAATTTTCAACTTAAAACTGATTTTTTTTTCTCGGACGTAATAGATGGATTTCAAAACTCCCGTTTCTGGACACCTACATGTGTCCACTATCACCCCAAATAGATGGCTTTTTCGGGTTAGCTAGAATGGCACTATCCCCAAAAATATCAACTGTGACATATCTCTCTCATTTTCCAAAAACCTGCCATATTACATGCGTAACACCAAATTGCAAGAACCTAATATTTGCTTTAATGAAAAAAGTTTCTCCTCCGACTTCAAAGAGACCGATCAGAACGTCTAATGGATTTTGGATCGACCTGAAAAAAATTATCTGGAACAGTTTTGCACTGTCAGCTCCCAAACCTACTACCTACTGTTGATACTTCTGTTTAGGAAGAAAATGGATGTTAAACTCAAGACAGCATCATTTTTTTAATGGTAATTGTAAACTATAGAATTGAGGGAATCTTGGCTCTGTTTAAGGATTTCAACAAGAAATTTAGAAGATGAGAAACATTTTCAATTTTTAAACTGTTAGTGATCACTATAAACAATTCCTTGGCTGTGCTAAAAATAAACTTGTAGCTAGCACAAACACATGTGATGGCATACTGCTATTCGAGCCTAATGCGAAATAGTGTTGGCAGATTCCACTCTTGGAAGTCTAACAAAACGAGCTTCTATCTTGTCAAATGATTGTTTATGAACCTGTGATTTTGCTTTAAAAAAAATCAATTTGAAAGAAATCTTTCTTTGAAAATTTAATCTGTTTCTCTAATGCTACAATGAGATGAAACAAAAGCAATACTCCAAAATGTCAGAGTGAACAGACATAAGTGGCCTTTTTGGAGCAGTTCAAAAACTATTGTTGATAAGGAAAAACTGCTGAAAAAACTGATAAATATACCCTGCAACAAGTATATAATTGAAGGAACCAAAATATACGTTGGCCGAAGTTTTGCAAGCATTAACTTAAATTTCATGTTACATTAGGTACGAGCTCTGATTTCGCATTATGTTGTAGGAAGCGATCAATTTTAGCAGATTTCAACTCTTCCAACATTTAACTAAAAAAGTTAAGGTTTATAGAAAATTATTTAGAAAGATTATTAGTTTTATTAATTATAAACAACAATCAAGACAAGGTAAAAGTCAATGATAAAAGTAAAAAAAAAAAAAAAAAAAAATTAAAAGAAACGTTAAAATTTTTACTCTTTCATGCAGGTTTTTGTTTTTTGTGCCGAAAGACATTCAACGTAAATTTCTTAACTTCTGCATTTCTATAAGCATAAAGAAGGGGGTTGAGACATCCGTTGAAGCACGTCAACCATACACTTACCGCTCCCAGTTTTGAGACTATACAATCAGCAAAATTGAGATTATAAAAAATCTCTAAGATGACCACTGGGATCCATACAAAATACAAGACCCCTATAATAATGGCAATCGTCTTAGCTAGTTTTATTTCCCTTTTTTGCCTATTTGCCCAAACCCCATTTGAAATTTCTCTCATAGAGTTTTTGGAAACGTATCGTATTTTAAAATAGAGCCCAGGCAACAAAAGCAAGGGAAAAATAATATGAACGCTCAGAAAGACATAATAAAGGGTAGGGTTCACATTCCAGTCGTAACTGTATTCTGGTGCTGGTAACATGGTGATAGCTGTTACAAAACAACATATAAAAGAATACACCCAGATGAATATGACAACTAAAAAATACTTGCTCTTTGTGATTAAATGCTTCCAACTTGGTTTTCCCGCAATTATAACAAAGCGCTCAACAGTTATGGCAGTCACGGTAACAAATGGACAAACAAGTGAAAATATCCAGATCAAATTTAGGCTTTTTGTTCCAAAACTGCCAATTGGCCATGAAGGATAAAAGTATACATAAACAAACTCAAGATTTGGTAAAATAGCAGATATAATTATATCTGTGGCGGCCAAACTTACAATCAAGATGTTGGACTTGGAATGAAGCTTTTTATTCAAGTAAACTGCAGTGCAAAAGAGAACGTTTTCAATGAAAGCTGCAATTGATGTTGAGCCATAAAGGACGAGCATTATAACTTTGAAAGTTGGTTCAAATGTGCAAATAGTTTGATTTCTGGACTCTGTTTGGTTCATTCTGAGTTACATAGTATCTCAGACATAAATACTTTAAAGTAATAACATTTGGAGTTCTAGCATTACTTACAGTATATCACTTTTAATGATAAATATAAAGTTTTTTTTAAACAATTCTTCTTACTAATATTTGCTTTATGCAATTAAGTTATAAATAATACTTCATACGTCATCTTAACGAGAAAAGGTTTTTTTGCACTCCCTCGTCGTCTGTTCTTTGTTAAAAGGATTTTAAATAAAATGATTAAATTGCGTTAATACCGACAGATAATGACATATCTTGGAGCGAAATCATCGGATTTAAAATATAGCTTGGTATTTCCAGTTTAAATCTAGCATAATGGGTGGGATTTTTGGAGGGATTAGATATAATAAACAAAATGACCGAAAAAAATTGCAGCAAATATTGCAAAAACTTTAATTCTTGTCTTTAAAGAATTTTATCTTAATTTTGTTTTAATTTTATTTATTTTTAATTTTATATATTAATTTTATATTTATGAGTTTTTTATTTTACTTGAATATAGATTTCATTACACGACTTCATTACAATCAAAGTTTTTTTAACTGGAGTTTGAAAGTTAGATTTCGAAAATTTAATTTTTAAGCAAAACAGTGTTCATACTTGGATTATCAAAGCTTGGTAAGAACGTGCTAGAAAATATTCTTTTTGTGTGACCGTAACTAAATCAGCGGGACTTCTTTTTTTGCTCTTTTTCACAACAAGTTTATTGTACCCAGGTTGCGGCACACCTTTTTGAAACTGTATGGATGACTAAAGCACGTACTTTAGAACTATCTCTTTTCCCTAAGTTAAGATGAGCATCCTTATATAAAATGATGTGACCCTAAATAAGAATTCTCAAAGTTTTGACCAAAACAAGTTTTCTTTATGTTACTTAGTTTTAACATTTTACTCACAAGGTTTCTCAGCAGAAACTGTGTTCAATACATTTTTCGATATTTTTTTTATCAAAAAATACGTTTAAACAGTTTCTGATAAGCTGAGAACTGTACTCAGTTCAAACTCGGACACTCTCATAGTTTGAACTGATCACAATAAAGTTTGGCTCGTTCAAATCCTGACTTTATTCCACATATTCATAAAAGCAACGCTTCTGTAAACTTCAGCAAAAGGTGTATTATCTGGCATATCTATCAAATGATTGGTTGGTACTTAAAAGAAACATAGTACTTAAAGAATGCAACAAAAAAGTTTTTTTTTAGTGCGTTCCTCACAAGATATTACGTACTGATCAACAGTTGTTCTGATCCTACCCAAAATTCTAAAAAAACAGGTTTTGCAGATATGACCTTCGATATGAAGTATGAAATTTTATATTTTATTTCGAAGATTATACTTTCTAATATTAATACTAGATTTATTCAAAGAAAGTTACAAATTCAATTTAGATTTACCAGAAATATGCGAGCAGAATTCACTCAGAAACTGGTACTTGGGATGAAATCAAAACCCCGAAAAATCCTCTTGGGGTATAATAGTATACACCTCTAGTATTCTAAAAATGTAATAGCTGAAATTTTGCTACAATATCTGAGGAAGCAAATTTGACATTTAGTTTGAAAACGTAACTAAAAATAGTTGACCCCCTTAACTACTCTTCTGACCCCAAATTAATTTTGACACATGTTACCTATAAATAAATCTGTCATTGTTGAAATTGATGGATGGGGTAAAAGGTTCGTACTTGATTCAATAAAATTATTTTTGTTTACATTGCCCGCCCCCTTCCCCCCTATATTTTGCTTCTCTCTGCCAATCGTTCATATAAAAAACTTTGTCAATGCTGCATTTTGTCATTCTTACCTTTCTGTACTCATTTTTCAAAATGCATACTCGTCAAAGATATCGTAAGGATGGTCGAAAAACTGTTTGCTTTCTGTGTCTCTTCAAAACTTCAAGAGAGTGAACAGTTTTTTAAAAAGCACACTTCAAACAGTTTAAAAAAAACTTGGACTTTGAAGATTCAAGAGCTCATTTCGAAATTTTTGAGTCATGCAGAACTGCAGTTGGAAATTTTGCAAAAGATGCAAAGACCAGTCTCCCGTAATTTCATATCAATATCTCTTTCAACTATGATAAGAGCGTGCTTCATCATGTTACACCTCTTCATGACGTGTAACATGATGAAGACTAAATTAGTATTGGGCTGCATTAGTATGTCTAAAAAATTTATTTGAATAACCTGAAGGAATTCTATGCAGCATATAAGATAAAGTACCCAGACCACAAAGTTGGATTTTCAAAATTTTGCAGTCTTCGGCCTAAATGGTGCATCCGTGCTGGTCTAAAAGGTACTTATTCAGTGTGTGAGTACAATACACCAAAATATGAAGTTGATGTTGAGTGCTGTAGGCTAGGGTATCCCAAAAATATGAAGTTTTAAAATATTGATGTCTCACCCCATTAAATATGTCTGTATGGTAACAGTAGCTTACCTGCCAAATTTTAGCCCATTTGGACAATGTTTAGAGGTCCCCCAAGGGGTCGAAAGTTTCCGATTTTGGTGTTTGATCGTTCGCTACCAACTTTTGATACAGTGTTATATGATATGATTATAAATGTTTTATGATTTGTTTCTACAAATGAAACAAAGTATATAATTGTAAAAAAATATATATATTTGCAATGCCTTTTATTTTTTAATTTCAAAAATTAGGTCAAAAATGATTGAAAAACAAGATTTTATTGAATTTCAGTTCGCTTGAATATTAATTAATAAGCATTTATGTAGATTATGCAAATAATTCAAATTTTAGGTAGCAGTTCACGATTATATTCTGTAAAGTTTTTCCTATGCTGTTCAATTACTTGAAGCAAAAATTGTTTCTGCTCTTAGTCTTTGGTGATGGTTTCATTGAAATGTTGTACCAACGCTACTCCCCGTTCTGTAGAGTCATTGGTGCAAACCAGATTCCTTACAAACACTGCTGCAACTTGGAAAGAAGGAGTATCTGACCAGTTTTCAACAGGTAAATCAAGAAAACTGGCATCAATATTGGATGTTTCAAAAAATTTTTTAGACGCACGCAAGTTGTCAAAACTTTGTGGTAGTGTTTTCATCAGATGTGGGCCTCGATCTGCTTGTATTGTGCGGATAAGATCAGTCTTTTCTTTGTCAGACAGGAGAGATGAAAAAGAGCAAGAGTTGCCAATTCTGGACTCATGTACCAAGAATGACGCAGCATCATTTTTAATCCAGTCGAACCAAGAACTGCATCGTCGTAGTCATGCAAACGCTGTATCAACAAAATATTATTCACAGGTGCATCAGCAGTGAGCCTGCATGAAAACCATGACTGAAGATAAACACGAATGATAAACCGATTAAAACGTTGAATACCTTGTAATTTTCGAGCTGTTAAGTTAAAAATGGTTTTATTTATGGTGAATAATAGTTCAATTTTTAATGCGGAGATGGCTTTTGCCATCCATCGTACCCTGTGCAGTGCACCAGGTTTGCGAATGGCTACATCAACCTGCAGCCCAACCATTTGTGCAGCAAGAAGTAGAAACTCTATATAGTCATCTCGTGAATGTCTGACCTCAAGTTGACATTTGATGAATGCTTTAATTGCATCTGAAACAATTATCATAGGGGTTGATCTGGCTTCTGGTGAGTGATTCATTTCAGTCCATTTTTCACGAAACCTTTTGAAAAACAAAATTTCTGGTCCAGTGGATGGTCCAAGACAAATATTGAATACATCGGCAAGCAGCACTTCAAACATATGATGACGGCAAGCTATCCATAGTAAATTACGTCTCATGGCTTTTTCTAGAAGAGTGCAAGCTCCATTGAGTTTTCCAGTATTGGAAACTGTCGTGTCAAAGCACATGCCAATAACCATTGATTCACACTTCCAAGATTTTCTATGTTCATAAACTGCATCAGCAGCTGCTCGTCCTGATCCAGATGCTAACTTTGGAACTCCAAGAAGATTTGTAGTGCCATCGACAAGTAATGAGAGCAGGACAGGTAACCGATCTACGTTGACCACACCAGTAACATCGATCAAAAGTTTCCCATCCCAATGAACAATGGACTTTGAGGGAACATAATTTTCTTTTATAAAAGCTGCAGCTTGTTGACGACGGCGCTGACGATGTCTGTGCATTGTACTCTTGGAAAATATTGTCTCTGATATCGGAACACCAGCTTCGTTGAATGCCGATGCAAGAATCATAGTTGACTTTCTAATGCTGGTATTTGTCCTATCCAGCACAACTGCAACTTTGGGAGATATAATGTCTCTGCGATGTCTGCTTTGTGTTGTAGAATTTGTTTTACTTGAGCATGCTGATTGTACAAGAAATTCTTCATCAGATTTATTATTTTCATTAGAATCATGGCAAACGGATGATGTTGTTAAATGTGTTGCACTATCCAGTTGTTGGTCTGCAGCTTACTCTGCTGTTGATGATAACCCACTCCGTCCACGGTAAACAATTTTTGATACAGCATCTTTTGCTGCATTATCCACATCCCTGATAAATTGTTTTTGACGTTTAGCAACTTGTTTTTCTTTAACCATAAGTTTTTTGTCCACAGACCCAATTGATCCCGTTCTTGGTTGTTGTTGTAATTTCAAAAACTGTCTGTCTTCATCAGTTTTTATCAACTGTTCAGAGTTGGCATGGCTGATGTCAAAAAGTTGACTCAACTTATTTGTATGTTCTTTTTGGTTCATTTGATCAGTAGAGTTATTTCTCTTACGATGCTTCATCAAACGAACTTGGTCAGCATACAGATCTTTAATTTTCTGTATTATGTGATGTTTTTGTCTTACAGGCAGTCTTGATTTTACCCAAAATGGAAGCAGTTGCTCGTGCACTTGTTGTGCAGCTTTATTAATGTTTAGCTTCTGTACACGGTGATAGAATACAAAATTTTTCATGACATTTTGGCCTGAAGGGAGGCGAGCACCTGAGATGGTTTCTTTTGGAAAGCCGATTAGCCATATGTTGTTATTGCTTCTGATTACTGTAGATTTAGCCATACCCTAAAAAGATAATACAAGTACCAATGACAGTATAAGTGTTATTAAGTATAAGTAGTTTAATATTGTATTTAAATATTTTAATATATTTTAGAAATATTTGGAGAATACAATTAAAAAATGATTACATAATTGTTATATTATCAGTATAATAATTAACAAACTTACAAATTGTTGCTGTATTTCTTGTTTTTTTCACCAATTTATATACAATAAAACATGAGCAAATTGTGTTTACTAAAAATAAAAGAAAACAAAATGGCCATTTATTCATGTGACAATAGCACTGCAGCAAATAATGATAAGTGAAAGTAAAACTTGTTTCTAAACTTTTGTTTAAAATAGCGAGTTGACTGGTCAAAAATATACATTTTTTGCATTCTCTAATAAAGACTATCATTCTATAGGTAATTGTTAATAATATTTTAAACTCTAATTAATGTCAGCAGAGAGATAATTAAACTAGTTTGTATTTCTAGCTTTATTTCACTCATTTTGTGTATATTGTTTAAGATTATTGATATGGATTTTGAATTAACTCGATAGTAAAATTTTAAAAGCCCTTGGGGGACCTCTCAAACTTGTTCAAATGAGCTGTAACTTCACCAATTTAATTATTGTACCCAAGAGACACTTTTCAGAGGGTGAGACATCAACTATTTAAAAAAAAAAAATTTCCGTGCATTTCTGGGACACCCTACTGTAGGCCTTAAAAGGTTCTAACATTAAATCATTGAAATGATTATCTGCAGCAGTGAATCGAAAGTTTGCATGATTCACCGATGCAATAGCTGTCCCGACATACAAGCTGCCAATAAAATTTCTTACAACAGTATCTGACAAAAGATGATGATCGAGAAGAGCAATGTAAAAGTGGTGAAAGTGATGAAAATGAACAGCCAACAGTTGATTTCAAACAATGGATAACAACAGATAGAATTGATCTATTAAAAATGAAGCTTCTATTAAGTGAATTCATAGAGCTTCTGTGTGAAAAGCTTGATAATGTTAATTCTCATTCATTTATCGCAAAGTCACAATCAAGCTAAAGCATCTTAAAGAGACAATTAGTCCAGATGAGACAATTTTTCTGGGAGATTTTGCACCTTTGTAGTAAAAGATGAATTACAGGGTTACAATTGGAGCAAAAAGCAATGTTCCCTTTACTCAATTGTTATCTATTGCATGAAAAAGAAATTGGAGGCATTTACTTTTTGAGTAGATTTAGATGATTCAAACCATGATGTTGGATTTAGCTATGAAGTTATGCATCAAACAATTGATTATATCAAAACTAACCTTTGCTCTATAATCACAAATATTCCTTATTTTTCTCAAATGGCTGTTCAGGACAGTATAAAAACTGCCAACATTTTTATAATTTATGTCACCATGCTGAAAATTTTTCTGGTTTTTAAAATGGCAAAGACAAGTTTTTTAAAAAATTCTGATTTTAAAATGGCGATGAAAATTTTTAAAACCAATAACTGTCAAAAAAAGTTTTATTTTAGTTATTTTCTTTGTATATTTGGATTTAGCATCGTTAAAAGTGGTTAGGTACTAAATTTCAGCTGTTTTTTTCCACTAGAATTTGATTTATTCAAAAAAAGGTGATGCTATAAAGTCCATCATGGCAGACTTGAACAAAAAAATATGGCATTTTTAGTCCAAATTTTAAAACATCATAATTTTTAAACCATTTGGAGTTGGGAGCATAAATTTTTAATTTTTTCATTTTCATCGGTAGGTAACACAGTTTAAAACTTAATTTTTTGCTCCACTCTTACATGGAATTACCCGGTGATGATTTCCAACCTCTCTTCGCACCTGAATCCACTATCGTACATTATGCTGCGTCTTTTACATTAATAGCAACTCCTGTTTATTTTTCTAAGTAGGTGTAATTCTCGTTGATGAAGTTCTTTCGGAATTTCTGTCGTCCATATCCTATAAATTTGTTTATTCATGCACTCATTTTAGTGAAAATGAGTTTAATTGCTCAAAATTTTATTTTAAACTTCGACATTTTGTTGTGGTTGTTGGCTTAAATGATGCCTAATAAGGCATTTTTCGTAAGTCGTATTTCGTAAATAGCCATTTTAAGTTAAGATAATATCCTCTGCAGAGAACTTTGATTTGCTAAGTTGAAAATTTGAAAATTTGTTGGCTTGAAACAAATAAGATTACTAATAGCTCAAAGTTTTACTTAAAAAAAATCCTCGCCTTTCGTCTTTAGATGCCATGCTGCTTTTACTGAGGGTACAAATCAATTTTTAGGGGTTTACAAAAGAAGGCATAATTAGCACTAAATTTCTTCGGAGCATTTAGCACAACACTCATTTTGAAATGTCATAAACTTGCGCCAAAAATCTGTATGCGTCTTGTTACTAAAGTGTAAACAACATACTCTTTTTGTGCTCTGACCATGTTGGCCTTTGTTTGGAAGCCTCATTGGATAAAGATTCATCTCAAAATCAAGAGGAGCTCCCTGAAAAACTGACTCAACAAGTGGTATTAAATCATCTCAAGGTAATGTGTAAGGTACAAAAACAAGGGAATTGGGTTCCGTTTAAACTCAAGCCATGAAACGTGAAATTTCACCTAACAACAACTGCTCCAAAGGAAAAATCGGAAAGGTCTTTTATGCATCAAATCATGACGGGGAACAAAAGGTGGATTTACCACGATAACCTCACCGCAAAAAATTGTGGGGTAAGCCCTTCTATGCATTAACTTTAATGGAAAAATCAAATATTCATAGCCAAAAGGTAATGCAATGTATCAGATAGAATCAGCTCAAAGTAATCTACTATGAGCTAATCCACCCTAACAAAACCATCACTGAGGAATTTTATCAACAATGATTGTTGCAATTAAGCCAAGCATTGAAGCTCATACGCCTCCAATATGCAGAAGGACATGAAATTGTGATCTTTCAGCACAAGAAAAGCAAGGCTACATGCTGCAAAAGTCTTCAAAGATACTTTAGAAGCACTTTGATGAGATGTTCTACTCCACCCACTGTTTTCAAAATGTTTCTCCCTCTGACTACCACTTGCTTAGGTTGATGACTCATGGACTGGCCGAGCAGCACTTCACTTTTTACGAAGGAGCAAAAAACTGAATCGGTTCTTTGATAGCCTCAAAAGAGGAAGAATTTTTTACTAAAAAGCTTCGAGGTTGTTAAAAAAGTCTCCAAACTTTTTAGATTTGAAAAAACTGGCCACAACATAATTTTATCAAACTAAATTTATCATGTTCATTGTTGCTCTTTGTTTTTGGATTATTTTGGATCATTTTGGATCATTTTGGATCATTTTGGATTATTTTGGATTATTTTGTTTTTGGATTATTTCTTGTTAGAGAGCGATAAGTAATTTAGTTGTATAACTGAGATCACAGTAGGTAAAGAAACTTGAATTTCCTAATCTGACTATATTATATCAGATAATTCAATCATACATACAAATTTGTCGATATCACTTAAAACATTAAACAAATATATTTTAAAAGCATCCATTCAAGGGCAGTCTATATATATTAAAATCACTTCACTTATAATAAATTTATTGCCGATTGTGCCGCAAAAAATGACTTTTCAACATTATTTATTTTATTGTTACTATTATCATTACTATTATTATTACTCTTCTTCTTCTTCTTCTTCTTCTTATTCTTCTTCTTCTTCTTCTTCTTCTTCTTCTTCTTCTTCTTCTTCTTCTTCTTCTTCTTCTTCTTCTTCTTCTTCTTTTTCTTCTTATCATCATCATTATTATTATTATTATTATTATTATTATTATTATTATTATTATTATTATTATTATTATTATTATTATTATTATTATTATTATTATTATTATTATTGTTATTACTATCATTATTATTAATATTATTACGCGGCCTTGATATATGACTAACATTTCAGCCTATTGGTTTGTGATGACGTAGATTTGTACAGTTTTTGCAGTATGACAAAGATGACTATCTTAAAAAAGAAAACTTCTTGTGCAACTTCAAGGAGAACTTTTCAGAAAGCTAACCAAACTGACCGTTTCATCACCAGTCTCTGATGCCATCAGATTAGTGTTCCAACTTCCATGATTATATGTGAAAATGGTAAGTTCGTGTGGAATAAAGCAACTCAATCTCTTAACGTTTAGCTTCATCCTAAAAATAGGATTAATTTAGGCAACAAATTATTTTTCGCTGATTTTTAAGAAGTTTTTATTGCAAAAAAAAATTCCGGACATTGTTTTTTTCCGGTACAAAATTTATTTCAAAATAATTGCGATTTATTATGACACAATCTGTACGCCTGTCGATAAAATTCATTAAACTTTATAAGCATTACGTCATTTTTGTTTATGCCAAAAAAACATAATAAACTAAATCAAGAGACATTTTACACAGAGAGCTTCAACTTCAAAAATAACAACCCAAATCCATTCTTATCATTTTAGTAAAAGTCAAAATTGTTTGAGAATCTTCTTTGGAAAAAGCTGAGCCTGGTAGCAAGAATTATAGCCAGAATATAGTATTTCTATTAGTTGCATACTTTTCAAATGAGATACTTCATCAGATAGGAAGAGTGTGCAGGTTTTCTCTACTTCAAGGCGGTAATTTCTCTCAACATCTTGATATCACTGAATATTGATTTAAAACATCGTTTAAAAATTATCCTAATTGAATGGTTCTACTGGAACATTTCAAAGTATCATCTGTGCTTGGGTTTTATTGATAACTAATTGCAACTTTTAATTAGTTTTTGGAGTATGCTTGTGTTTAGGTATATCATAATGTTTAATTACCCTTTGTTTAATTATCCCTTGTCGATAAACTAGTAATTTACCTTTTTTTTCTTTCTTTGTTTCATCACTGAATGGATGGTCATATTCACTATCATTTTGCATACTATCAACTTATTGGATTCTGAGCAAAATTTGAAACCTTATTTGAACCAAGTTAAGTCCAAGGATAATCAACCATACCAGACCTGCAGCCAAGTTAGATCTGCGATCATTTCAGACCTGTAATAAAGTATCAACTAATTATTTCATTATTTGGCAAGAGTTTGTTTAACGAATGAGCAAAAAATTTTATTCACACTTTTTTTCAATAAAAGCAACAAATCTCTCAAATGACAAAAAAATAAATATCTTTAAAGGGTATAAAAAAATAAATATCTTTAAAGGGTATAAAAAAATAAATATCTTTAAAGGGTATAAAAAAATAAATATCTTTAAAGGGTATAAACTATTACAAAAAAAAAAAAAAAAAAATTAAAATAAATAAATAGACTTAAGATCTTGTTTTTATTTTTTACTTCCTCATATTTTTTAGCCTTTTCAATCATTTTTATAATTCAAGTTAATTTCTGCATAAAGTTGATGTTTCCAGTAATTGATAAAAGTGTCTACAATATGTTTAATAAATGCCACATGAAACGCCAAAACATAAATACTTTATGAAACGCCAAAACATAAAATAAAATACCTCAGTTTTCTAAACTCAAGTATTTTATTTCATGTTTTTAAAGTTTACATCAACTTAAGTTTTTTATCATATAATTTCTTTAAAACATTTAAGAAATCGTAACAAATTGCAATTTTTAGGTTGATCATCTAAAAATTCATGTCTAAGGATGCTTTAATCTACATATGAATTTTTTTCAATGTAGAATAATTAATGAAGTTAATAAATTTTAACAAAATATAAGTAAAATAATAATTGAAATCTGTTAAATTTATCCATAATTAAATATTATACATAAAAACTAAACTATAAATATCAAACTGCTATACTTCTTTGAAAAATGCGGAATAAGAAATTGTGGCACTTTCGTCGCTCACTATTCTTGAATAGGTGCATAGATAAATGACTGAATTATTTCTTACATTACCATGACACGCTGAAAAAACTGAGGGTTTTAGGTTATCTAGAGAATTAACTTTCACTTTAACATAATAGCTTTGGGTGGACACAGATACTGCTTCAAAAGTTACTGAAACTAACATCAAATTTTTATCTTTATCTTGCTCACTTAAGGTACGAGCAATCAGGAACAGTCTTTTCTTTTTCAGTACTGTAACCTTCTCTTTAGTTACATAAGGTAGCAGATTGAATCTTGGAGAGATTCTTGAACTATTGTACAAACTTTGAAACTTTCTTTTTTTGTTTGAATTTTTTAAGTCGCATACGCATAATCTAAATTGCTGATCTGCATCACTGCATTTTCTATAGCCACCAAATTTAGAGATTCGATCCCAACCTACTAGCTTCATTGCAAAACTATTAATGAAGTCACTTTCAATGGATTTTATAACAACATTAACTTTTTCAATGTTATTTGAAGACCCTAACCCTGGAGATGTAAAAATGTCAAAGTTAGTCAATAAGAACTCTCCGTCTTTCTTTTTTCTGACATTTTCGAACCACAACGGAACAAGACGTTTACAAGCGTAAGACAACGACGAATTTGTAATCATGTTATTTATTTTCCCAACAGCAAATTCTAAATAACCCAGAAGACTGCTGTCGTTTTTTACTTCAGAATGAAAGTTTTGACAAATGCATAAATTTGGCATAACTAACGGAAGTTCGTCACAGCTTCGATTGTTTGGAATGATCTCAGCAAGTCCTCTATTAAGATTCTTGTCGCTGGGTGGATCGACGTACTTTCTAGCAAAATAAAAGAGCATCTTGTTAAAATCCACTAATGTAAACAACCTCATCTGATTTCGCCTCAAGTTACGCATCTCTTCATCACCAATGTAGTCTTTGACACCTTTTGGTATCACCATAAACATAGAAGGATGAAACATCTCATAACGCCCGTCGGTTTCACGGTAAACAAAGTCTGTGTAAGCATTACCGTGGTCGGCGAATATCACAGTTAGAGTGTTGTCAAGCACCGACATTTCCTTTACAAAGTGTGACAAATCTTCATCGATGGTTTGTATACGTATCCCGCCTGAGTCGTGAGCCACCATTAGGGCGGTATAAGAGACAGTGTGTTGATCCTCTGGTATGCTTTTGTAATAATTTTCTACATAGTTTAGATAATAATAATCATGCTGTTGGTTGTTAAAGCAAACCATCTCTTCTTTTTCTGTGTTAAATACAGTTTCTAAACCCAGACCAGTCAGAACTTTGCAGTTGCTATGAAGCAGGCCTGAAAATAAAAAATCAATTTGTAACTAATATCATAAAAAATATATTGAAAAAATTCTTGTAGTTTTTTGGTTCAATTAAAATTATTTTTCTTTCTAAAACAAAATATCTTCAAGTTCAAAAATCTTTCCACCACACAAGAGAAAGTTTCAAAAACCAGGAATGTTTATATTTTTATTTATATTTTTTATTTATGGTTTTTATTAATATTTTTTATTTATACTCTTTATTTATATTTTTTATCTATATCTTTTATTTATACTTTTTATTTATATTTTTTTTATTTATATCTTTTATTTATATTTTTTATTTATATTTTTTTATTCAAATTTTTTATTTATATTTTTTATTTTTATCTTTTATTTATATCTTTTATTTATATTTTTTATTTATATTTTTTTAAATATTTTTTATTTATATTTATATTCTTTATACATTTTGTTCTGTTTTACTTTTTCTTTTCTTTTCTTTTCCTTTTTTTTTTTTTTTTTTTTTTTTGCTTTATTTCATCTACGCTATTTTATTCTATTTTCTTCTGTTTCATTCGGGTTCATTCTTTTATTTTGTTTTTGTTTAATTACATTTCTATTAAGTGTTATTTAAATTTCATTAGTTTATTTGACATTTGCGTCGTTTTGCTCTTATGTTTATGTCAATTGAAAAATTTCTTTTTTATCTTCTATCTCTTATCTATCAAAGAATTAGTGCTGCTTCGTTGAACAAAAACGTATTAGAGTATAGGCCCTAGATTAGAAATTCTTTTTCTAATCAACGAAATAAAAAAAGCTTTTTGAACCAAGTGGTTTTTGTGCTAGGGAAATGGTGACTGAGATTCAATGCATGAGTGGAAAACAGTGGCGTTGCGTGAGAAAATTCCAGGGGGGGGAGAGACCTTATTTTTCCCAACTGCTTAACATAGTTTTCACAACTGTTTTTTATAATTTAAGAATTCAAAAAATCAATTTTTGTCCTATTTACAAAATCTACTGATTGTTATACTACATTGCACTCACTTTCATGAATTGTCAATTATCAGTATTTATTGACTTCTTTTAACAAAACATAGCTTCCTTTACATTTATACAAAATATTCAATTCAAAAAACGTCTAAAGGTTTTACCCATTCATAGTGAAACTGTATCAGTCCAAAAAAATGTTACAATTTACAAATCCAATAAACTTTACAAACCATTTTGGCAGCATATATAGCAGTTTAAAATTTTACGGAAATGAATTAGTACAAAGGAATATTAATCTATGGTGTCGTTCGTAATCATTTTCTGCATCAATGTGTAATTTCCTAGAAAATATTACTGCACTTTCAATCAAATTATTCATAGCATCTGTATCGTTACTGATATTTTGTATGTTCTTGGCAGTACTTTCAATTACATTTATACTGTCGATAACATTGAAGTTTGGACTTTCTAAGATTTCTGTTAATATTTTTATCTTCTCAATGATATTCTTCATGAAGAAAAGAGTAATAATGAAATCAAAAGTTGTTACTTTTTTCAGAAGTCCCATTGCCTTAGTTCTTGTGTTAGTATCAAAAATCTTATTATTTGAGATGCTCTGAAGAAGATCAACAACCTTCTCTAAACACTGATTTAAAGCCTTAACAGATTTTGCTCGTGCGGTCCATCTTGTTCTAGACAGGTTTACAAGCTGTAGTGCACTGTCAATGTCTTCCAGTTTTTCTTTTAAATGACTAAATCTTTTTGTGCTTGATGTGAAGAAAACATGCAACTGTTCGAGGACATTAAACAATTCTCGTATTAAAGTATTAACATTGCATGCATGTTCAAGAGCAGTGTTTGTTCTGTGGTCTTGACAAGGTATGTAGGGTACATTATGGCCAACTTCTTCTGTTACATACTTTTGTACTCCTTTAAATTGTCCAGACATTGAACTCGCGTAATCATACGACTGAAAAGCCATCTTTGATGTGTCAATGCTTTCTTTATGTAAAGAAGATAAAATTAGCTCAGCCATCCCTTTTCCAGTCTTATCAGTGCATTCAACGGATTTTAAAAGCCTTTCCCGAATCTCACCGTTTTCACTGGCTGTTCTCACAACTATACTCATTATGTCCTTATGTGACATATCGGGAGTAGTGTCGGCCATCACGGAAAAAAAATTGGAGCTATTAATTTCTTCTATGATCTTTCCCTTTAATTCAGTTGCAATTAAACTAATCATTTCATTTTGAGACGATGGACTTGTGTATGTAACTCTATATGGACGAAGGGCTCTATCTTCAATCCAGGCTTTTAGTGTGGGATTGTGGCGAGAGATAAGATTCACTACTGCAACAAAGTTACCTTGATTAGCACTGTCCGATTCCCTAAACGCTAGCCCTTGGCTTCCTAAAGTCTTGCATGTATCAATAAGAATTTCAACAGTTTTTCTATTCTGTACCTCTATTTTTTGCTCTTCTATAAGAGCAAGTCTATTGGATTTATCAATAAGGTGATCTATATGACCTTTTTTCATAAGAAAGTGACAATATTCACTTAATGCAACTTTATGTGCTTGAGAGGTAAAGTGTGCCTGAAGCTTTCCAAGTTTTTCTTTCCCATAGCTTTTCATCTTGGACCAAGATCTTACCCCAACATTTATCCAAGCATCTTCAGTTTTTCCCTTCTTTCCAAATACCTTAGGGAAAAGCCGGCAGACAAAACAAAATGTGGCATCCTTCTGGGTACTGTATTCTAAATGTTCAAACTCTTTGTACCACTGGGGATTAAATCTATTTTTACCGTCACTTGGGAAACTAGCAAGTTTTGGTTGGTGTGGTCCTAACTGGATTAAATACGATTTTTGATTATCTGTAATTGTATGTGGACGTAATCCTGGGTCATGGCTTATCAATGCTGATGAATCTGATTTGTCAATTATAATACTTTGAGCTTTGATATCGAGTTTTCTTAAAAAAGCATTTCCCATTTTCAAAACATTTTTTGACATTTCCACCACAGAACTTGTTGCATTTACAATTTCAATCGCAGCGAATTTTTCATTTACTAATTCTTCTTTACAGTATTTTTTATAAATGTCATTACAATCTTTAAGATTATCTATTAAAACACCTAAATTCCCCATGAGCAAAGTCCAACTTGTTGTTTCACTGCTTACTTCAGAAGTATCCAAGTTAATAATATTCATGTCATCCTTTTCATCTCGGTCAGGAAACTGGTTTAAATGATCTGATTTAGAATTTAGTTCTGTAAGTTTCTCTGCTTGTTCCTGGACTACAACATAACCCAAGTTTTCCCCTTTTGCATCATTATCTTGAATTTTTGAACTTGCATCCTCTTCAAATTTTTTATCAGAAGATGTTGATTCTTCTTCTATGGATATACTACATGTTGAAGTCGATGTTTCAATTATTATCAAGTCTAACTTTGTATGTTCACTACTTTGTATTTCATCATCCACTTCGACATCATCACCAGCATGCTGAGGTACCATTTTTCGTTTTTTTGAAGCTAAGGAGGCTAGAAAAGGATTCTCTGGGGCTCCCACTGTTTGTATATGAACCTTTCTACCACCATGAACGGATCTTTCATGACTGGTTTTATAGTCGTTGTTAAATACTGCTTTGCATACGCAACATTGTAATCTATATCTTTTGCTTTTCATAGTTAGTGCTGGAAAACAAATGCAGATACTATAATTTACCGTAATTTTTAACTGATTTAATGTTTATAAAAGTTATCACTCTTAATAAGTGTGATAACTTCTATAAACATTAAATAAGACAAATGTTGAAATCAATTCATGGAAATAAATATTCACGTTTCAAAGTAGAAAGTATGAAAAAAAAAAAGAATAACTGCTTTTAGTCAAACATACAGCATAAACTTTCAGCTGCCATTTTTGTTGTTGATAACAAAAAAAAAGTAGCGCGAAAAAAAAAACAACGTGGAAATCAAAAGGGCTCTTCTTTATGACTCCACAATTTATTTCGTCTTGTGGAAAACAGCCATAAGTCGTTTAATAAACGTAAAGTTTATTTGTCCAAGTCAAAAAAGAATTAGATCTTTGATGGATTTTTGCAAACATTTTAATTTTATTTAACTAGAAAGTATTTTTTGATTTTATCACCTATTTCCCAACTGTCCCAACTCTCGGCAAGGAAATTCCCAACTTTTCTCTTTTTTAGATTCTGGGAGGGGGAGACTCCCCCCCCTACCCCCTCCAAGGCGACGCCCCTGGTGGAAAACCCAACGTCTTTTCAAAACTAACTTAGATTAACTTAAAATCACTGCAAATCAAATGCTCGGTTTCATGACACGTATCAACCGATGTTAATTTTTTTTTCATAGGTCTGTCATATCTCATTCAAAGGATGTTAAAAGTGTATATGTTTATAGGAAAGCTCAACAAATCCTATTGATCTACAGGTAAATAAATTTATTGCTTTATTAAACACTCATCGCTTTATACTTAAAAGTTTAAGAAGATAAATTCAAAGAAAAAAGATTCAATTTTACCGAACAGAAAAATAATTTTTAGCGATCTTATTTAAATGACAATTAAAACTATGCAAAAATTGCATGTAATAAGCGCACATCAACAATCAACGATCAAAGCATAATAATATAATTAATATAATTAATATAATATAGTTAATATAATTAATATAATATAGTTAATATAATTAATATAATATAGTTAATATAATTAATATAATTAATATAATTAATATAATTAATATAATTAATATAATTAATATAATTAATATAATTAATATAATTAATATAATTAATATAATTAATATAATTAATATAATTAATATAATATAATTCACGGTGAACTTTTGCTTTTAGTAATTTAAGTAAAAAGTGGACAAAAGTTTATATACAATAATTTCTTACCAGTATCCTGTATTCCTGACTGATTAATTTTTTCCAACAGCTCAACCCAGTCTTCAGGATTCCCTAAATCTAACCGAATCCCCCATACAGATTCCCAGCACATATCGTCTTGAAAGAAAGTATGGTACCCAAGGTTTTTAAAGTGACTCATGAATGCTTCAATGCCTACACCCATGCTCTCTTTTATATCTTCTGTGTAGTTTGATGGAAATACATCTCCTGTGAATAATGCTCGCGAGTTCTCCATACTATGACCGTGAACAGCTTGATACTTTTCAAAGTCAAGAACTTCTGTGTCACTCATCAAGTTTATTTCACTCAGTGTTTTTGTTGTCTTTTGTAAGGATCGGTAAAAATGAGCTCGAGACACCGAGTCAATCATCACCAAGTTTATATTTATTTTTCTTTTCGTGGGTGCGTTTGTTTCAACTTTAGGTTTCGCGAACAGATAGTTCTCCAGTATTAGAAGCTGTGTTTTATTTTCGTATTTCCCACAACTTAAAAACAAAAAACGGAACCCGTTTTCTACTGACTGTTTTGCATACTTAAGAACAAGATTGCTCAATTCTTCGTCTGTTTTGTAGCTGTCTTCCGCAACCGTTGTTTTACCTGACTTGGGATCTATTACATGTATCAAAACGGGTTCGTTTGCACAATTGCTTTTAGCACAAAGTAATGTTTTTCGTTTTTGAAACTTGCAAATTTCGAGGGATTGGTTTCTTTTACAAGTGCTGTTGCTGTCGTATGGGTATGTTTTTTTAACAAACATGCAGCCCAAGCTGGATGAAACGTGGCCTTGACAACCAGCTTCTTCGTCTTCGTCTAAGCTGACCTTTCTGTAAATGCCATTTATAGCGCAACTATAGTCTTTTTTAGTTGATTCTTTTAAAGAGACATTTTTTTGTTGTTCATTTATTGTCGAAAAAAGTTTTAAATTTTTAAAAAAGAAAACAAAAAAACCGATGTAAGTTATAAACGCGCTGATAAGTAGCGCCCAATAGTATTTCTGAATTCTCATGTTTTGTATTTTTGTTATAAGATTTTTGTAGATTACAGATTTTCTAATGTTCAAATTTAAAACAACTTGCTGAGTTTATGTGTAACAGCTAATATTGACTTTCTTGTAAGTTTAACAATCATGCTTTTGAATTTAAATCCATAACTGCGACTTTATCTATAAAACAAATATGTTGAAAGCCATTAGAACAGTTCTTTTAAATATACCAAACTATATATATTCCAATAAATATTTATAACATTTCCCATAAATATGTCAGGAAACAAAAAACCTAAGCTAAAGTAAGTTCCCACAATGCAAAAACAAAATTCTTTCCTATTCAATTGCGATGGCTGAAGTTTGTTCTTTAAAAAAAAAAAAAAAAGATGCATTGGTAACTAAGTGTTTAAGAGTTAAAACAGGTTTACTTAAATATTAGAAAAAAAACTGCAAAGTTTCAACTTATGAGTAAAATGAGTAATGCAAGTTGATTAGTTAGTGAATTTTTAGTGAGGAAACTTTCACACACAAAGGAAATTAACTTAGGATACCCAAATAATAGATGGCAATAGCTTGAGAAAAAGCCATAGTAATCTAATGCGATAATCTCAAAAAACCATAACTGTCTCAAGAACATCTCCCGCTCTTTTTTGGTCGTGATGCCATGCAGACGTCT
This sequence comes from Hydra viridissima, assembly GCF_058129835.1. Classification (NCBI taxonomy): domain Eukaryota; kingdom Metazoa; phylum Cnidaria; class Hydrozoa; order Anthoathecata; family Hydridae; genus Hydra; species Hydra viridissima. The sequence continues at coordinate 3,225,040 of NW_028324311.1, forward strand.
TTGACAATATGGATGGTTTTTTAATTGTAGCATTTTTATAGTTTCTTTAGTTTTTCTTTCTTTTTTTTTTTTCTAGATGGCTATTCGGATTTCGCTTTGCAATTGCGAATCAAGGCTTTTTAAATTTTAAAAATAATTTTTTTTTTTTTTTCTCAAATAGCACAATGAAATAAAAAGAAGTTTTTACACCTAATTTAGGTACACCTTTCATTACCTTGAATAATTTTAAGAATTGTTAAATACTTAGTTACATTTTCTTTATTTCTGCCATCTTTGACATCTTTCATCAATAATTTCGTCCATCTTTACATTTGACCAACTTAATTTTCTTCCATTTTTAAATGTCTAACTTTATTCGTTAAATGGTCTAATTTTATTCAGCTGAAAACTTTACCCCAAATAATTACAATCATTAATTCTTCTAATACTCTATTCATTCAATTAATTTTTTTAATCATTTTTGTTATAAGCAAGCACTTTTCTAGGCTCAGTAATTTCCACTAACGAAGCATAAGGCTTATTTCATTCATTTTTGTAATTTTTATAAAACTTTAAGATAATTAATTTTATTTCAGATTCAAGTTGTTTTTTTTTAATTAACTAAAAACTCTTCAACAAGCTTCAAATATTAATCAATATTAACAAATATATTATCATATTTTTAATATAAGACATGTTAACATATTAAATATATTAACATGTCTTATATTAAAAATCTCATATACCAACCAACATTTACAACAACATTTACCAACAACTCTTCAACAAATATTAACAAACTTCGAATATTTTTTGTTTAATGCAAAGTTTATTCACAGTAGTCGATTAATATTCCTTCAGCGTTATCAAACTAGGTTTCTTTTGTTTGTAGTATTATTGTTAAAACTTGCATCAATCAACATTTAAGGCTTAAACTAAGAGTAGTATGCATCGTTCGGTAAATTACAAATCAACTTCAGCAACAATGAAATTATTACAACTAAAACTTTACACAAGCTTCAATCACTGATAAAAAAAATTGTTGCAGAAAATAATTGTTACGTTTTCGCAGGTTTTTCCTTTAAAGCAAAGTTCTATTAAAAACTGTTCTCCTTTGGCTTCTTGTTAGCACTGAGTATTTCTTTTAAAAATATGCTTGTCTTTGTCAAGCAGAATAGCTAAAACCAAAATAATAAATATTCATCTTTGTATCTAATTTTCTTATCTTCATCTATTGAGCATAAATTGACTTTTTGTTAAAACTTGTTAATTTTAGCTTCTTAAACAATTCTAAATCACAGTTCTAAGTTAAAAAAAAAGGGGGTCTAATTCCTTTATCCTTTCGATAAAACAGTCCATTGAATTACAATTCTTTTACTGGTAATAGCGACCTTACGTTGAATTAAATCCTGAACGCCAATGTATTAACAAGGGATTAAGCTATAGTGTTTAGATTTGTAAATATAAAAGCTTAGAATATCAAAACCTCAAAATATTACGTAAAAGTTTTACTTTAATTATAGTCTTTTCTTTTCTAAAAATTTTATTAATTATAACTATTTTCGTTCTATTGTTTGTATAAATTTTAGAGACTCATTTTTTACTGGAAAAGATTTGAATTAATGGTTATTAAAATAAAAGCTAATTTCATTACAATTTTTATCTTTCGGGAAAAATTATTCTCTACGCTCTACTCAAGAGCTATTCTTTATGGCCTTATCTACATTTTTGTTCTTGCTTTACCATGGAATTGGTGTAAAAAAGATGCTTAGATTTTTCTTTAAAAAATAGGAGTTAATGTGCTCAAATTACTGTTTGCTCTCTGAAGCGATTATGTATTTCATAACTTTGAATCATTTTTAAATGCTCCTAATGCCAGAAATAAGTTTTGAAAAAACTTTGGATCACGATCCGTTTAACACAGCAATGAAACTTTTAATTGCTTATTAATTAAGCTCTTTATTTTTTTATATTCAGTCACTCACATAAGACCTAAGCTTTTTTTCTCGCCCAGTCATGACTAAGGGCATCTAATTGGCCTAATTCTGATCGCTTAAAAACTAAAAGAAAACCGTTTTTATGTTTATTGTATGATATGAAAACCCTTTAGTGACCGCAGGTTATACTCAAAAAGTGGGGCTGCTGATATTTCCCAAAACAACGAAAAAAGTTGTTTTCCTAAGAAAAATCAGAATTAAATTATCAGAAGAAAAAAAAAAGAAAAAAAAAGAACGAATCTGTATCGACGTATATGTTTTGTTTGGAAAGTCACCTGGCAGTGTAAAAAAATAAAATGAAGTTGGAATAACATGTCCAACGATTGATTAATCAACGTCATTGTGATCAGCAACTACATAGCTGCAAGCGGTAGAATGAAAATGGTAATTTAAGAAAATAACTTATTTTGTATTAATTTAAGATTAAATAATTTAAAAAAATTATTTTTAAGAATTGCCAGATACTGCCTCAATAGTGGCGCATGTTCTCTATTTGGCGCATGTTCTCTATTCTCACTATTTACACGATCCTCAGTATACCTTAGATGATTTGTTGCTTTATATTGAACCTCTGCACTGGTAGGATCAAAAAAAGACATTTAGCACCTGAAGAATTATTAAAAGTAAATATTTACAAAAAATTTTTAGCATCACTAGGTGTGCGCGTGTGTGAGTGCAAATAACACATAAAGCTGTGCGCGTGTGTGAGTGCAAATAACACATAAAGCTGTGCGCGTGTGTGAATGTAAATAACACATAAAGCTAGTGCACATAAACATTTTAAAGAATTGCACGCACAAAAAATTTTTTTTTTGCAAACTTGTTTTCTAATAATTTGAGCTGTAGCACAGCTTAACTACGGCATCCGTACATCAAAACTTAATTTTAAAGATATAAATAGATTTCACTATACAAAAATGGCTTATGATAGATTAGTATTTACAGCATTTTTACAAACATCATGCTTGTTTTTAAAACTTTGTCTTAAATTCATTAATCTCCACACGTATAGCAAAATGCTCCACACAAATTGTTTGCGCACATATCGCCCCAAAAAAGTTAAAGTAAACATTAAAAAATTAATTATTTACTGGGCTTTAAAGTTTTAGAGCATTACTTTTTCATATTTTTACTCAACTTTACCCCCCCCCCCCCCTTTTTTTTTTAATACAGTTGAGATAAAAATATGTACAAAATGTTTTTAAACAGCTTTTTTAGTTATTTGCCCATATAATATATAGTAAGTAATGTAATGTAACTGTTTTGAAACTTTGAAATAAAACCGTAAGCATCATGCGATTAAGTCATCTAATAGTTGCGTTCTTTTCAATCTCAATGAACTTTACTTTATGTAATCACTGATTGTTTCTTTGGTTGTATTTTTTTACAATTATATTAAATAGATGTTTTAAACAATTATAGTTAAAAAAGAATTGACGACAAAAACTATAAATTAGACCACTATCACTATTAATTCATAATGTCACTTTATATCAAGTAAGTAATCGTAAATAGCTATCTAAAAAAAATTAAATTAAACAAAAAAATACTACAGTATATTGTTTAGTTCAACATTTTATTAAACAGAAATATAAAAAGTTAGCAAAGCATTAATAAATTATTATTTCAGTAAAGTAGTAAACTTAATGTGTTCAAAAGTTATTCAAATCTTTTGCAAAGGATCGAGGTTTAGTAGTTTAATTTATAAAAAGAATTCATTTTTGATTGTATATAAGAGGAAATATCAAATAAACTTTGGCTAAAAAAGCCTTAATAAAATAACAAGTTGAGTAGATAATTACTACCCCTAATTACTAAAAAATATATTTTATATTATTATAAATTTATATTATTATAAATTTATTTATTACTAGATTCAAATTCGACATAGAGAGAGAAAGAAATTTAAATTCAAAATAAGCATCATATTTTGCTAAGAAATTAATAATATATTTTGTAAATTCCTGGCCAATTATAAAACTATTCCTAGTAATTTGGCAAACTATAATTGGTAGTATACATATATTCAGTACATGCAAAACTGGCTTTTACACTGAAAATACCCAAAAAAGTACTGATAAAAGTTTTTTACTTGGGAAAATTGTTTAAGGAAATTCCTTTGTAAAAATGCCCAACTTGGTCGATTTCACATGTTGAACAGCGTTTTAAACCACTTCAGAAAATGTCCGTGTATTTGTATATATTTTAACGCTTGGCCAATATTAGTTTGATGTCGCTGCAATCTATGTCGATAGCTGACGTTGTTCCAACATTTTACGAATATCAGAATGCTGACGTTGGTTGGATGTTTTCATCTCTATAGTAACATAATTTTAGAGAACAGTGGTTGGATGTTGTAGCAATCAACGTTTTCTCAATGTCATTCAGGATTGCCGACGTTAGTTGCCAACATTATTCAAACGTCACATTTGCCCACGTCGCACAGTGACTCAAAACAACAACAAAAATGGTAATAAACCCCTCACAACTTTTCTTTAAATTAAGTGCCCTTTTTTAAGTAATATTAAATTGCAATAACTTTTTATTTCAAATGCATAAATAATTGTTTCATAAAACTTTTGTTTTATAGTTAAAAGGAGTAAAAAAATTTGATACTATTTTCAAAGAAATCTGAAAAATGTGAGATTTTTATTTAACTAAAATTGAGTATTTTTTTAGTTTAAATAAAAGTGTATATTTATTTTGAAGATAATCTTTTTGCTCTATATATTTCAAATTTACTAAAAAGAAAAAAAAGTCTGATTTTTTTGTTTAAATTTAAAGACTTTTCTAAAAAAAGGTCGCAAGTAATTGTATTTTTTTGGTTTATATATCAGCTAAAAAAATGTTCAATCGAGTTCCAAAAATATATTCATTTTTTCTAGTTAATTAACATTTCTACTTTTAAATTATAAAGGGATTACTGCGGTCTCCTGCAGTGTTGGAAGTTATTAAAGAAATACCAATGTTGATAAACACTTAAAAACCTTGTTTTCCGCCATTTTTGAAAGTATTTATTATTTGATAAATACAACATGTTTGAAAAAGTTTAACTGAACAACTTTAACATTTCCTGTAATATAAAGGAAAAATGGAAATCTTTCAAGTTGTCACATTTGTCGACCTCTTTATCTACAATATAAAAGAGAGAGTCCAATTTTATCCAGAGAAGAAGAATCAGATCTAAAAAATCAAATATATACCTTAGAGACGTTTTGCAAAGTTTTTGATGTTGCATGAAGAAAGGTGACCTTTAATATCAGCTGTAGAGTTGATCTTACAATGTTTGATAATAAAGTAGTTAACACACTTACGGAGATAAAATCCACTCAATCCTGCAATGTTTGCAATGCTAAACCCAACGAAATAAACAATATTGATTTATTAAAAGCAAAAACTGAGAATCAGTAAGCCTTGGGGCTCGGAATTTCAGCTTTGCATTGCTGGATAAAATGCTTGGAATTTATTCTTCATTTGAGTTTTAAAATTGAAATTAAAAAGTGTAAACCAAAAACATTTGAGGAAAAATTATCTGTAGACTTAAAAAAAAGATTTTAATCTCTGAAGAGATTCAGTTACTCTTCAGAGAACGGTTAAGCTTATGTGTTGACATGCCTAAGACTGGGTCTGCAAATACCAATGACGGCAATACTGCCAGCAGAGCATTTAAAAATAGTAAATTTTTTTCTGAAATTACTAAAGTTGATTGTGATAACACCTGATGACTAAAAAATGAGAAAAAATTTAAATCAATATATGTATGCTATTCATAATCATGCAATTGAAATAAATTAGTATACTTATAGGGAATTTAATACTCTATTAAAATTATATTATAGTTTTAAAATATTAAATAAAATGGCTCCGTAAAAAACAAGTTTGCAAGAAGACCTAAGAAAACGCCTTTGCCAATTTAGAAATTCGCATCTGAAAAAGCCGAAAATCTTCACAGTAAAACACTTTCTAGATGAAGGAGCATCGAAAGCGACCATGTATCGTGCTCTAGAACGTGTAGATAAAAATTTAGGCTATCAGCGAAATAAAGGTAGCGGTCCAAAGGCGAAAAAAATGGACAAAAAGCACATAGACCAATTGAAAAAAGCATTTGATCATCATCACGGTGTTTCACAACGTCAAGTAGCTCGAAGATTCGATTGTGACCAATCGTATATATCTAAAATTCTTAAAAACAAGACAAATATTAGATATTACAAGAAGAAAAAGATTCCACATCGAAGCGAAAGCCAATTAGCTCGAATCAAACCTTTGTGTCGGCATATATATCGCAATTTTTGGAATTTTGATTTTGTCTTGGAAGACGAATCATATTTCTCATATGCGAATACAACATTGGCTGGCAACGATGGCTTCTATTCTAGCAACGTGTCATCTACAACTAGCGACGTCAAAAGAAAGAAAAAGTACGAGGAAAAGGTGCTAGTCTCTTTGATTATATCGCCCAAAGGGACTTCAAAACCAATGTTTTTTGAAAGTAGCCAGGCAATCAACAAACAAGCATACATCGGATGTCTCCGCAAGCGGTTAATACCCTTCATTGATGAATATTATAAAAATGAAGAATACTTGTTCTGGCCAGATTTAGCTAGCTCGCACTATGCAAATGAAGTGGTTTCTTTTCTCGATGCCAATAACATCAAATACCTGCCAAAGGTAAAAAATCCACCCAATGTACCAGAAGCTCGACCGATTGAGGACTTTTGGGGTCAGTTGAAACGCTTAGTCTACGAGGCTAATTGGCAAGCAAGAAACATTTCCTCAACTCAAACGGCGTATCGTGAATTGTCTTAACAAAATGGATCCGGAAGTGGCAAAACGTTATGCCTCAATGACTTCAGTTTGTCTAGGTCGAATTGCTTTTAATGATGTTATTGAAAACCAATAAATATATTTTTTTAAATATCATATAATTGTTTATAAATTTATTTTAAATTAAATTTGATAGCTATGTAACTATGGCTATAATAACAATTTTAAAGTTGTCTCATTTTTTAGTCATCAGGTGTTATAATTGAAAGATTGCATAATATTCTCATAACCATATCTTGTTAAACACAATGATGAATTAGATGCAGTACCTTCTAGTAAGTAATCATCCAAAAGTATCAAGTATATCTTTTAGAAAACATAAGAGCTATCGAGGAAAACCGATACCAGATGAAGTTATTAAATCAATTGTAATGTAAATAATAAAATAAATGTAATAAAATACAGTTTTTTTTCTCTATGTATCAACACCCTTTAAAAACCATTTTTATACAAATATCAAGTAGAGTGATATATCAAGATAATGTGTTTGTCTTCAAGATTTGAAAAACTTGAAAAAAAATTTTTTGTTCGCGTATAGCCACCTTAAATGTTTACATTAAGTACTATACGTGCTCAACAGTATAACGTAACGACAGCATCTTAAAATCTATAAAAACTGGTGTTTCTTGTTTTTACCTCGCACCTTTTAAACCTTTTTACCGTCTCAAGTTATTTCTTTTATTTAGATTAGCTATTACGCTATAGAGAATTTTTTTCAACGTTGGTTAGTTAAGGTGCCAAATCTTATCTCTAGCAATAAATTTAACTTATTGAATTAAAAATCATTAGAACGACTTCAATATATTAAAAGATTTTTAAGAAACTAGAACCATCAGTAAGATATCAGTATATAGAGTTTTAAAGATATGAAACAAAATCATTTGTACTGAGAGCCACAAGTTTTGCTTGTATTCTTTACTAGAACAGCTTTTGATTTAGAATAATTTTGATGGGAGCTTTAACTTTAATGAGAACTATTTTTCAGATGATCGAAATTTTGAGGTTCTACCGCATTTAAAGTATTTATGGCAATCTTTATATTTTATAAAAAAAGATATTGCATCAGAAAACAAACGTTTTCTCAATTTCAGAAGCAAGTTCAAGATCTTCTGCTTGAGAAAGTAGTTCAAGATGTATTTGATAACAGCAACTCGAGCAAGCTGGATCCAATTCGTGATTACACAAAGGAGCCCTTGATTTTCTTACAGGTATATGCGTTTGTTCATTAACAACAGCAAGACCTGCCCATGAACGCAGCAATTCTGACATTCTTCGACAACTTTTTACTGATTTACAAGCCAGATTTGCAACTTCAGAATCGCCGCTGTTTTTCAGATTATATAAATAAAGATCGATCTCTGACACTAAAGTGTTTTCAAAAGAGGACTTTGTATCACCAATAACGATTTTCTGTTCGTCGCTGGAAACTTTTTTTGATATCTCTTCTTTGTGATTATTATTTTTGTAGTGATCGATGTGAAAATCAACATCGCTACAATGCGTTTTTGTAACATCATTATCTCCATAATTCTTTTTCGTAATATCAATGTCGGCGATAAAAGAGCTGCATTTTGGCAGAATTTCACTCGATGGAGGAACATTACATTCTAAAATACTATTACCAGAGGAGCATAATTCTATAACTGTTTCTGTATTGTCTAAAACACAGGGCGAACCCAATGAACTTTCAAGACTGCTAACTTTTCTATCTTCTTGACTGTTTGTTAATAAAGAACCAGATAGAGAAATAACACTTTCATCTTGTCTAGTCTCAATTTGAATATCAGCAGCATTTCTTTTTAAGATCTCAGGATGTGATAGATTATCTCGTGTATCACTCCTAGTAACTACGCTTTTATTTAAGTCAGTTGACAAAATACCGACGAATTGCTTGTGTTCAGATTCCGGTTGTACATCCTCAAATACATCGAGCGAAGACTGCTGCTGGATTTCACCAATCAAACAAGTGTTAGAGTGATCAAATAGTTTTTGGGTTGAAACAGGTGACAAACGCACAGTAGAGTTCTGAACCTTTGTAGAATTTTCTGTTAAAGAATGTCTATTTAATAAATGTGTATTACAGGATTGCGTTGAATGAAGATTCTCTGACACATGTTGAGAATTGAAAGAAGGTAGGCGAAAAGGCGCGTCAGTTGATACTTTTTCGCTTGAGAAGATTCTTCGTTTCTTAGAAGGTGGAGTTAAGGTAATCTAAAAAAAAAAAAAATTTGCGTGCTCTAGTTGTATTCATCAGATTTGTAAGAGTAAATTCAGAAAATAAACAAAAATTTTTCAAATTCTTTTATATCACATCATTTCAAAACTATCGCAAGATTTTTTTATATCAGGCTGCACAACCCAACAACGATAAAAAAAATTTTGCGATTCCGATGGACAAAATTCAAAGATCATATCAGACTATTCAGAGCAGATGTAACTTTTTAATACATATCTTAATTTTTAAAGTTTTTAATAGATATTTTAATTTTTAAGTTTAATACATATTCGGACAATTGCTAAGTCAGCATGATTTTGCAAATGAAAAGTTCAGCTGGCACTTTTTCAGGTTACGAAAGAAAACAACTCATAAACATTAAATGTAACCCAAAGGATAAAACCAGAAAAATCAAGAGGGAAAAATTACCCACTCTTTTCTTATGCACAGATAGAAAAACATAAATGAATTTTTCATATATTTAAAAACCTCATTGGGTTTGAATTTTTTAAGAGACACCATTCTTCAATTTCTACTTAAGCATCAATACTAGCCTTCCACCATCTTCATTGTTACCATTTCTTTTGTTACTTTAGATTCTTCCGCATTGTTCGTCGCTTGCAACAAAAAATGTTTGAACTTTGTTTTATCATCGTTATTTTTAGGAAAATTGTCGGCCAACTTTTCGTAATTTTTCAGGTTTGAGATTACCAAGAAAATCATTCGTAACATTGAAAAGATGGCACTAGTGTCGTCCTTTATAGAATTATAGAACTTTATAGAACTCTGAACTGGGTACCCTTGAGAAACCTCCTTTAATGAAAGATCATCATACACCAGTTTTTTAGTTTCCTATTACTAAGTCCTGAGATCCCCAAATGTAATTGAAACATGCATCCTTGTAAAACCTTAACTCATCATTGTCATGGCAACCTTTACTGAAGGCCATTTCGTGGCGCAACCACGATCCGTGACTAGGGTCTATTGATAGAAATAATTTTAAATTTTAACAAAATGATCAAAATGGTAGCAGAAAATTGTTTTTAAATTCCAGGCTTATTTAAGCTTGCATTAACCATGTCTTTTGTATTTTTTAAGCAATCTTTTACATAAAACAAAATTTTTCAAGTTAAAACTTTTAACTCGTTTTTGTGCTGATAAAAATTGAAAGTGTGAAATGAAACAGATTTATTGCTCTGGCCAGCTCGATGTGATTCCAATTGAATTTACTTACACTTGGATGGACAAAGAATTAGTCAAGACCCGAATAAGATCCATAAATAGCCTAAAGGAAGAGCTAGATTTGGAGAGTTCCAAACAAAATTTGCAACATAAATCTATGCAAAAATTATGCTTGAAGACTTTTTTTATATGCAATTTGTATGTTTTAGTATGTCACCCATGACGCAAGATTTACAATGTCACCCATGATGCAAGATTTGTTAGACAAAAATTCTTCTCACAAATAAAAAAAAATCTTAATGCACCTTTTTTTTTTTTTTTGAGAGTACTGTATAATGATATATTAAATTAAATATTACTGCTTTTTTTAAAAAAATATCAAAAATGCAATTGCTTCTTAAAAAGTAAATTTGAGAAGTTTCAGCAGCATATGCTAACTGAGAGGAACACTAACCATTGGTGTTGCACACCAACTGTCATCCAGCATGAACTCAGCCTTCTCGCTCCAACCTTTAAAAAGAAAAAAACGATAACATAGATATTACGGATGTTTCTACTGTTTTTTTGATTTTTTTTATTAGAAAATCTCCAAACCTTCAATGTCTTTTTATTAGAAAATCTCCAAACCTTCAATGTCTTTTTATTAGAAAATCTCCAAACCTTCAATGTCTTTTAAAATCTTTTCTTCTTCTTGATTATTAAGGACCCAATCTCTTTTTTTGTTACTAGCAGAGGTATTTATAAAATTTTGGTACACTTCGTGGCACATAGCTGATTTAATTTCATTTGGTGTCTCTAAGTAAGGAAGATGATCACAATTCTGGGTAGTGCTTAAACCTCCAGGAGAATCAAACAACGCAACTTTAAGGTAGATATTGAAACTAGAAGGCTGAAAATATTTCAAATATATCAGCTAAAAAAATTCACAGAACTATTTACAAAAATTTTACACTGATTAAATAAAAATATATACACAAAATATTTTAAACTTATTGACAAGCAAAGTTACATGACTAATTTATTAAGTGTTTCTAAATATTCTTGACTATATATAAAATCATCACAAGGTTACTACATTTCCAAAGTACTAACAATTGAATTATAAATTTAGCAAAACATTTGTCAAGTTGTATTTATCAACACCTTTGTCATTTGATTTTAGTTTTAAAATTTTTTTTTTTTTAAATAGTGGAGAAATCTTAAACTTAATTAACGGATGATAAATTTTTACTATTTAATTAGTTCAGAATTTACATATTGGCCTGTTTGCATCATTTGGTATATTTTATTTTTGACAGAGATTTCTGGGCATTGCAAATGATATTGCTTTGGAATTTATTTAATGACTATGAAACAAATTTTTTTTTTTTTCTAATATTTTTGTTGAGATCAACAACAGCATCCCCCTCAAAACATTTAAAAATATAGCTTCAACTTCTAGAACAAACTGTAACTAAAATATTTTAAAAAACTTTTAAGGAAAAAATTTTCTTTACTTTCAAATACTAAAGGATTTTAGAGATAAATCCGAACTTTAATTTTAAAAACTTTTGTTTAAATTAATTGAAATGTCAATAAAGGGATCCAAGAAGCACTAAGCAAGCTTAGCTATATATATATATAGCTATTTCAAGTTGTATTATATTCAAATACAATATCTCCTGTTCGTATAAGAGTGCTCAATATTTTGTATAAATAGAGCAATATATATATATATAAAACGAGGAAACAACAACTATGTATGGTACTTAAAGTTTCATGCCTAGTGGCAATCATCAGCCATGAAATACAAATCAAAAATCTATAAAAACTGTTAAAAATTGCAAAAATTACTGTATCGAGTGCTCTGACGTCATATTAGGAAAAAGAGAAGGAAAAGAAATAAAGAAAGAAAGAAAGGAAATAAAGAAAGAAAGCAATAAAGAAGTAAAGAAATGAAAGAAAACAATAGAGAAATAAAGAAAAGAAAAGAAAGAAAGAAAAGAAAAGAAAAGAAAAGAAAAGAAAGAAAGAAAAGAAAGGAAAGAAAGAAAAGAAAGAAAAGAAAGGAAAGAAAGAAAAGAAAGAAAAGAAAAAGAAAGAAAAGGAAAGAAAAGAAAAGAAAAGAAAAGAAAAGAAAAGAAAAGAAAAGAAAAGAAAGAAAGAAAAGAAAGGAAAGAAAGAAAAGAAAGAAAAGAAAGGAAAGAAAGAAAAGAAAGAAAAGAAAAAGAAAGAAAAGGAAAGAAAAGAAAAGAAAAGAAAAGGAAAAGAAAAGAAAAAAAAGGAAAGAAAAGAAAAGAAAAGAAAAGAAAGAAATAATATAGGCATAGTCACCAGTATCAAATTTCGAAAGAAGAAATTTATTTCTATGCCTGCATTTTGAAACCAATTCATTCTTCTTATTCAATAAGGTACCTTCATTAAACATAATAATCATGTACTTCTCATGCAGGCATAGCATGCAACATTTGGTGGCGGGGTTGTACGGTTTGCAATGTTTGATTATCTTCCACTTAACAATAGGTGTGAAATTTTCTTCTTTTATTTTCCATATTTCTTTTGATAGTTCTGTGTCATTCTTGCATTTTTCAATGTTAAAGGATTTTTGGTGGTTTGTGTACCTTAGTTTGAAAGGTGTTTTGTTGATGCCGTAATATATTTTTTCTTTCATTACTGGGTTGCTGGAGGAGGAGGTGGCTTGGTAGACTATGTTTTTTGTAAGGCAACTTTGATGTAAAGGACACTTAGTTTTATCAATGCAATTACAGGTTTTTTCTCTAATGTTAAGGTTTTTTTGCTGCTGGTTTTTTTGCAGAATGCTTTGGTTGTGGGAATTTATGATGTCTTTTATGTTCGGCATGCAGCTGTAGCTCACTTTATATATATATATATATATATATATATATATATATATATATATATATATATATATATATATATATATATATATATTATATATATATATATATTTATATATATATATATGTATATATATATGTATATATATATATGTATATATATATATATATATATATATATATATATATATATATATATATATATATATATATATATATATATATATATATATATACACATACACATATACAGCTAAGCTTGCTTAGTGCTTTTATACATACATACATACATACATATACATACATACATACATACATACATACATACATACATACATACATACATACATACATACATACATACATACATACATACATACATACATACATACATACATATATGTATGTATATGTTTATTTATATGTTTTAAAGATAATAAAAAAATTAACTTACATAAAAAGAATTTAAACTATACTTTTGGCAAAGTATTAATCCCCCTTTAATGTGTCGAATATGAAGATCTCGCATACTAAGCAATAATAAATAATTTAAAGCAATAACAAAAAAAAAAAAAATAAAAAAAAATTTACTAATAGAAAATAGTAACTGAACAATATCAAATATGACCAAAAATGAAAATTATTTCAAATGATTTCATTGAAACCTTTTTACTGCAAAAATCTACCTCATAATCTTTAAAAACTGTTCTGTATAAACAGTTTTTTAATGTTAATAATGGTCTTTAAAAGAAAATTAACCTTCATACAAAATGATGTTACTTAGATTAAACAGCTACAATATAACTTTTGTTTAAAATTGTTATATAAAAGAAAAAAGAAAAAAATATAGGATAAAACTTATAACAATTAACTCAACACACTTTTCGAAGCTTTGAATTGCCTCACTAGTAAGAAATGCCTTAATACGATGTGTTTTATCACTGGCTTCACAGAGTAGACCATTGTCATTCCGCTCAATGAACTAAAAAAGTCAATAAAATTTACAAATATTTTTTTTAAATTCAAAAAAATTTAAAAGTTAAAAGTAAAATCATTCATAAAAAGAAAACTAAGAAATTTTTTCTAAACTTTAATGACTACTCACAATAACAGCAACAACAACAACAACAACATCAACAGAAAATTACTTTATTTATGAGCAACCACTCAGGTGACAGCTCTTCAGTATTACTCTTTTTAAAAAGGTCAGCTAGCCAGGATGCACATTGCATTTTTATGTACAGTCTGCAGTTGTTTAATATATTAAATGTGCTGAATAAAAATCTTAGGTTAAAATTATTCCAATAAAAATAGAAAGAGTAGAAAAGTTAATGGACATTGTAAAAGCAACAACAAGGTAGAAGAGATACATGGAAACATGGAGAGGAGAAGGGGGTGGAGGAAATATATTTATTAAAAAAGATCTTTACTGCTTCAATATTTACTAATAATATAAATCACATTTTAAATAACTTTTCAAATACATATTTAAATAAAATTTCTTCACATGATTCTATAATTAATTATATATAAATATATGTATATATAATTATAGCAACATTATTCGACATAATTTCAAACAGTATTGTGACCTTTAAGTAAAATATGTGACTTATAGTATTACATATAACTGTATGTATGTATGCATATATATATATATATATATATATATATATATATATATATATATATATATATATATATATATATATATAATATATATACACATACAACTGTAGATTTATAATGATATTACATAGTAGTGCAACTCAAAGGTTTTGATTAACTTGTTTTAAGATTGTTATCAAATATTTGTTCGTAGCAACAGTAAGATATTTTTTGTACAAAACAATTGAAATCTGAATTTGCACAACAAAAATGCAGAAACATTACAAAAATAATGAGTTTTTTTTTAAATTCAAAAATGACACCAAAAAAAAGGGAAATTTTGTTTTACTGATGAATACTGTACAGTTAATAACTTATTATGGCCACTACATGACTTAACATGGCCGCTACGCAACTTAAGTTAAAAAATTTTTGTTCAGATTTAATTAAATTTATGAAACACCAGTGTAAAAGATTTAAAATGCAAATTTTCTTTTTAAAAGAAAAAAACTTGGGCACAAAAAAGGATTCATGAGTTTAAATAAAAAGGTTATAAAAATTCTAAAGTATTCTAGTAAACTTCTATAAAAAAAAATATTCCTGCAATCACTTTTTCTTTGTAATCACAAGAGCAATCAGCATAATAACCAAAACAACTGATAAAAGTAGAATGCACATCATTTTTCTGTTACTCTTTTGGTGGCGTTCACTCTGTACAGAAAAAATAACAGAGTTACATCCAAATTTTGCTTCCTGATTAATTTACTTAGAAATATTTAACTTAATAATCAATATTTGTATACCTTAAACAAATTATAAAAACTTAATTTTTTAAATTAGAGATCAATCCTTCAAAACCTTAAAAAGGCTGAACTCACTTTTTGCAATTGTTGAAGTCCTTGTTCGACAGTCACTGAAGCTAACTCAATATTGTAATCGATTCGGTCCAAGATGGTGCCCTACAGAAGATAAAAACAAAACAAGAAGAAAACAGATAATCAGGTTCATTTTTACTATTTAAAAAAAAAAAAAAAAAAAAAAAAAAATGTAATGGAAAGTATACCAAAAGTTTAACAAAAGTTTATCAAAAAAGAAAAAATTTATTTTGTGTAAATAAAATGGAAATGATTGCAAGTGCAAAAATTACCTGATCAATTATCATTACGGATAGATCTTTAAATATTGTGTTTAAATCACTTATAGAACGAACAATGTGAGATATCTCTTCTTCACGCTGCTTGACTAATTCAATGTTTTTTTCAACCATTTGTAACTGAGCAGTAGTAAAACCCTATTTAAAGAAAAAATTTTAAAAAAGACAATCATTCTAAACCAAGAAAAAAAAAACAATGAAGACCCTTTTTTTTGAGGATTTTACAGGGTGGTATTTTGAATTAATTGATAAAATTAATTTGAGTAAGATAAATTAACCATTAACTTTTTCAAGGTTCATCGATTAATGATTTATTTTTGAAAAATTAATTGAATAAATTTTTTATTAATTTCTAAAATGCTTTTTTATGATTTACAAAAAGTGTAATGCTACTCAACAAGGTTTTGTTTCTCTTTTTAAGTCACATATGATCTTAAAAAACATATAAAACAAACCAGTAGCACTATACCACTTTCTGCTTCTATAGAAGATAAGGAAAGACTTAGAATGGCATCATAAATCTCTTCTAAAGAGCATAGTCTTTTTCAGTGCTTTCAAGGACTGCTGAATTAATTTCAATTGAAATATGTTTGCATTTGAATGTTAATTTGTCTCTATTTTCTGTTAAAGAAAGCTTCCGAATTTCAGAACAAATTTTTTCAGATGCTGAGACAGATAAGTGAAATTATCTCGGACTTGAAGATAAACCATGACCTTCCAGATTGTGCGTTGCTAGGAATAATGAAGGAGATAAGAAAAGTTACAGGCAGAAGCTGGATACAGGAAAATACCTTCAGATGTAAGAAACAGGTCCCACTATGAATGCTGCTACTGTGATGGACCAATGGATAAGAAAGAAGTTCTAAAGACTTCTGGATCACTATCCTATGCAACCGCAAACTTTGCAAAAAATTCATTTGTTTGGGAAAAATTAATTATATTGTAATTTACTTTTAAATAAGATTTATATGACAACTTTGCATGACAAATTATGAAGTTTAGTTACATAACCTAAGTTCTGAATTACAATTTTTTGAAATATCTTGTATAATTTTGTATTATCAAAATATCATTTATAAGTAACAATTAATAGTAATAAGTATTAAATATTTACTGATTAGAAATATTTGTCATTCTGAATTTGGAGTAACTACAGCAAAATTATTATTTGAAAATCAAATTTTATTTACAAGAAAAATGAATTATTAGTTGCCATAAACAATCTAACCTTACATTTACTGCTGTAAAACTTCTGGCATCAACTCAATAATAAAGAACTACTTTAAAACTAAAATTTTATTCTTCTGCTGCATGCAACCACAAATTTTGTAAAAAATTCTTTCTTTGAAAAAAACTGGTGAATAAAATCTTGAAACCAAACAAAAAAATTTATTTAATAAGAAGTATTAAGATTTACCACAATGTTATTCAATATGTCCTCCCTCAGCTTCAATCACAGTTTCAAGTTGACTCCTGAACCTGGAATAGATGGTCTGGATATAGTTCTTGGGCACCTTTTTCTACTCCCTCTTGATAGCAGTCTTCAGGGAGTTGACACTGATGCTGGGATGTTGACAAGCTCTTGACTCCACATATGCTCAGATTGAATAATCAAGAGGTGACAAATCTGGAGAATCAGGGGGCTATGACTCTTTTGACCAATGTGTTAGCAGATCCTCAGCCACCTCTTTCTCTTCTGGGATGTATATGGAGGTTTTCCATTCTGTTGGAACACAACATTGTCATCTGGAGAGTAATGGGCATCAATCCAGAGTTTGACATAGTTCTCCAGGATTTGAATGTACTCATTGGTGTCAACTTTCTGACCAGATTTGATGAAGACTAGGGGCACTTTGAGACCATCAGAAGAAATCAGGTCAAACATCATAACTTAAACCAGACGTTTGATCTTGAATGTATACTTCACATGCTCTGGGACTCCCTGAACTGGTTGATGACCAATAAAACAAATGGTTCTGCTGTTTGAGACAGAGTCAACAGTAAACATTTTCTTATCTGAGAAGAGGATGGTTGCTGGTCTCTTTTTTAGGAGGCTCAGAAGTTGCTTTAGTCTTTCAGATATTTTTTCTTTGACACTTTGGGAAACCAGGTGTTTCTTAATCTTGTCTCTTGACTTTGCCTTCAGATTCTTCCTAACACATTTCTGATGGTGTGCTCACTGACAAGTAGGTCTTCAGCCATTTCACTGACAAGTAGGTCTTTAGCTGTGCTGAATTCCATGAAAATTCAACCCTTGACTGTCTTGATCAACTGAGGAGTCCAAACTGACCTCTTCAAACCACTGCAAGGCTTCTTCTTAACACAAACAGTAATTTGAAAACGTTTAATCAGTGTAGACAGTACTCAGAGGCTTACTTAATACCTTGGCTATGTCTTTTGGGCATGATGCCATTCATGGAAAGGTCAACAATGGGGTTATTTTTACCACTCAATTTCACTTTTTGGTTTTTGGTTTGTTTTTTTTTTCAAGGATTTTTGTGTTAACAAATAACAAATAACATGCATAAAAATAGCAAAGAAACATTTATTTCAAAATCACCAAACTGATGATGAAATTTGCAGTTGCATATTGTAGCAGATGAATATGAAGTTCAAATTTGGTGGCAAATCTCATATGCATATGATGTAAAATTACAAAAATGTCACTACTCCATGTCTGTCAGATGAGAAATTAAAATGAATCAAAGAAATTAAATGATCAACCACCTAAAAACCATCTCTATAGACATCAACTGATCTCTTTCTCACTGATGAAACTCTAAAAGAGTTTTTAGAAAAGAAAACTGTTATCAGATGGTAGTGGTTTTGATGGACCCAACTGTGCCAAGGTTTTAAGATCTTTGGATGATATGACACTTCTTTCTCCAATTGAATATCTGGAATTTATAAAGTCTATGGAGATTTAGAGGCATTCATTTCATTTTTTATTGCTTCAAACACTTTTAGAACAAATTTTTTTGAAAATACAATTATATACATTGTACTTTAATCTGTATAGGTAGAAGGAAAATATACTTGACCCCCCCCCCCCCCCAGTCTAGATAATGCTAACAGACACAAATTTGTTAATTCTATTATTTTCAGCAAGTTAATATTTGGTCATCCTTTATTTGACTTATTTACTGAATTTAAGATAAAATCTGATATATCCTACAGTATGAAAATAGCTAGGTTTGTGGAGTCCATGTTTCACCTAAAACCATATGCCAATGATTTATTTGCTGAGAATTCTCTTGGACGTAAATTTCACATAAAAAGATTCCATCTCTAAGAGTGATTTCACATAAAAAGGTTCCATTTAAATAGACAAAAGATTCCACTAGGTCTTACATCAGAGCAAAAATTTAAAGTAGTGTATAAAAACCTAAACAAGTAACTGAAAAAGTTTGTTGTTTCTGAGAAAAATGTTAATCAAGGTGAGAAATTAGGAGCCATTGTTGTTGAATGCAGTTCAATTAGATTGTAAGGAGACTTGAGGCTTTCAAGGATTTATTTATATTGCATAAATATGTTTTTTGTCTTGAAACATTTATTGTTGTATCTAAAATACCTGTTTTAATGTAACAGCCTGAATTTTTATTTAGAGATTGATGGTTTTTTTGTGTCTCAGCGTTAACCTACTGGAAATAGTGGTTTAGAAAACTTCAAGTAAAAATAATTTCAGCATAACCTTTAAAAAAGAACTGTCTTAAATAATTTTAAATGCAAGAAAAATGAAAAATGTCTAAGTGTTTTTAATACACAAACTAAAATGTAAGCTTTCTCACTTTATCATATAACTTGTCGTAGTTTTCTTCTTCATTAGAAAAATCAAGATCTTGCTTGAAGTCACTGTCAAAAAAGGCCTTTTCTCTATCTTCTCTATTCTTCATCCCTAGAAATCAATTTTATTTTTACAATTATAATAAGTAACAATTATTATTTGGTATATCAAGGAAAAATATTTAATACAGAAGTAAATTTTACTTAATACAAGCTGTTATGTTGAACAAAAAAAATTAAGTACCTAAATTGTTCCCTAAAATTTTTGCGCAATTTTTTATTAAAATAAGAGATTTATTAACTAAGAGCAGGGCTGTGCAATTGAAGCTGGAAGCAATTTTGCAGTTGAAAAGTTAAAGTCATTTAAATGTTCTAATTCTAACATTTTTCTCATACTCCTACAGCTTTAAAATTAATTCTGAATCTGACTTCATAACTCTTACTACACAGCCCTGCTGAAGAGGCAAGTTTATGATTATCATAATGACCACAATGAATTGCAGAAATTTTAAAGCAATTAATTGAAAAAAATAAATAAATACCATTTGGTTTTTCAGGGCCAAAACTTTTTAATGAAGCAGATTTTTCTGCTAACAAAAAATCTTTTCAGTTAAAATCAATACCTTTAAATAATAATATAATGAACATGCTCATCTTTAGTTGTTAAGTTTTTTTTTTTTGAAGGTTTCTCTATATTTAAAAGTTTTTTTTACTTTACAGATCTGTACAAGAGAGTTATTGCATTACATATTTTTTTAGCATGTTTTACATCACCATAATCATAATCATTGACTAAGTAAAATACTAATTCACAAGGAAACTAACGTTTTAAATATGTTGACTGTCCTTTCTTAAATGCTTGTGATAAATCTTGCAGCTGTGACGCTAGTCTTGAAATTACATTTCTGATGATTGTTTGTTCAGATTTTGATGCAATACGAGCTTGTGATTGTATAGATTGAATGCAGCGTTGACATTGGTGAAACAACTGTAAACAGTAAAGTAGAAATAGAACTAAGAAAATAGAACATAAAGATGAATCATATAATAAATCCAGATTAAACTTTAATTACAGAAAAACCATATATTAATAGTAGAATATAACAACAAAAAGAAATAATACAAAGTCTAATAAACAGATAAACTTAGAAAAATCATAAAACTTGTTTTTATATTCTTAATAATAAAACTTGTTTTTATATTCTTAATTGATTTGGCAAGAACAAAAGTTTTAACTGAATTTTCAGTCAAGGGTTTAACAAAAAAAAGAAAAAAAAAGAAAACCTGTGTAATTTCTTGTGTAGATACATCAATTGTATGTTCCTCATCAATGCTGTCATCCATTGATGGTCGGTTCAAATGTTTATTATGAAGAGAAGTGAGTTCTTTTACTTAATAAAAAAGTTAAACAAAGTTAAAAAAGTTTTTGATTAAAACCAATCATCATTTGATGAAGTAGCTTGTTAGCTACATAGTAACAATTTCTGCTTTCCCTATTTGATTCTGGAAACTGTGCTAAGTGATCACATCTTTTTAAAATAAAAAGTTTTTTTCTTTAAATTCAAACTTTATAAAATCAGATTGATTTTAATGATTATTTACATGGCTCTTGGTTGGTGTTACAAAACTTTTAAAAATTTCTTAGTTCTTTTTTATGATATTGAGAAATTATACATTTGAGAGACATTCTATTAACCATCAATCTTTAGTTAAAGTAATTATTCAAAACCTCTTAAAACTTTATTTAAAACAATATTTCACTTTAAACTTACTTCGATTTTGAATTTTTGATATACCATATTCTGCCTAAAATTATATTTAAAAAAGAACTTCTCAATGATTTGTATAAAATGGACCCCAAACTATATCTAAATAAACATACAGAAAAGACTTTGATAAAAGTACTTTTCATTATGATAACAACAATTTAAAATACCAGATTATACATTGAAACAACTATATAATATTACCTCTTCGACAGCTGTGCTCCTAAATAAAAAATAGTTTTTGTTACTACAGTAAAATTAAAAAACTTGGACTATTTTTTTTTTTTTTTTTCTAATTTTTATTTGATTATCTTTTATTCTCTTATAAAAAACAGAATTAGTACAGAATATAAGCATAAGATACATAGTAAGAAGCATTTTTTCTTTAATTTATTAACTTGCAATACAAACTAGATTACCATTCTGGTGATATTAATGATGCATCACTATGTGATTGACCAAGTTCAACATCTTCATCAGACACCAGAGCAACAGTATCATCCTTTATTTAAAAAGACAATTAAAACTTAACTATAAAAAAAAATGTGTAATATGAAACTGAGAAATTAAAACACCAATTTCAAAAACGCAAAGTCAAAAAAGAAACCGTATTTTTTTTGGAGGATCTTATATCAAGGTGCTTTGTTGATACACTTTTGTAACTGTTGTTTCGAAAAGATATAAAAATCCTAGTCAAACTACGAGTAGCCATAGCTTAGAGAAATTTTTTTTGCATAAGTAATGTCTAAATATAAATATCAAAGTTTATATACATATATACATATATATATATATATATATATATATATATATATATATATATATATATATATATATATATATATATATATATATATATATCAAAGAAAGTACATTTATAAACATGGTACTTAAATTTCATGGCTATCATAAAATACAAAACAAAAATAAAATTAAAATGTTACATAACTACAAAAATATGGCGATATCTGTTCTGATCTTAAGCTTGTTTACATATGTTTTTACCTTATAATTTATACATTTTAATCTAAGAAAAGTTTAACAAAGTTATGATTTTTGCTATATCATAACTTTTTTTAACTTTTCTTAGATTTAGATATGTAAATTATAAGGTAAAAAAATATGTAAATAAGCTTCAATGTCAAAAATAACAATATTCGATAAATATATAAACCATCATTCAAACATACACGCTTACACTTGTTGTTCTCATAATACATTAAGCTTCCAACCTAGGGAAATTACACCCATGCATAATAAATGCTATCAGTGTTTATCACTATTGTATTAGTATGCTTAATATTGCAACTTAGGATTCTTTCCAGTTTTATTCTAAATTTACACAAATGAATAATACAATAAAACAAATAATACCTGTCTTTTGGGGTGTTACCTAGGTAATTACCCAAAGAAACCAAACTTTTTAGTTTACATAATAATATATGCTTCACGATTACTTAAAGGCGAATTAACGAACTTATACGAGAAAGCAGTTTTTGCATAAAGTACATACAATATGTCAAATTTCCCATTTTATAAGTTATGGTATACCTATAATTCATTATATTGATTGGGAAAAAAATTTCAGTCTTGAAAATGATAGCATTTAGACGCTGGAATATAAATTTAAACAAAAAAATAGTTTCAGATGCGGACTATAGGAGTTTAAAAAAACATTAAACAGAAATATTTCGATGTGCCAGATTACGAACATCCAATCAGCTAATCGGATATAACACCAGTTAATAACAAAGTTCACAAGTTTTTCAAAGTTTGCCGGTCAAAAATCATTTGTTATATGAGGAAAACTTGGCTTTTTTGGGAATTTCATAATTTTTATAAAGTGCGATGAGATAGTCTTTAGTATTAAAATATTTTAGCGGCGCGCATGAATTAAAATAAGGGGAGAGCAAAAATTCTACTTTAGCTTTAGGAAATAAAGGAAAATCAACAAATTAACTTAAGGAGAATCATAAAACACCAAAGTAGTGTTACTATAGCAACCTAAAGTAAAAAAAAAAAGTGTTGGAGGTGTTAGAGGGAGGAGAGGGGAAAGAGTGGAAGATTGTTCATATTGTTATTTTTTTTATCCCCAGGAAAATGTTCGGTCCACCATTAGCAAAATTTTTTCTAGCCAAATTTATCGAAATATTTGAGGTGTCATAAATATGTTATAAATACTTTTTGTTGTCATATTTATTTAATGCTTAACAAATTTTAACTTTAATATTTACTTGTTTAGTAACGATAAATAAAAAAATAATGTAAAAAGACTTTTAAATATAAAACTTATAATAATTAACAAATATAGTATAAAACAATACTCGTAGTTTATATTTATTGTTTATTGTTTTTTTACTTTTTAATCCTAAAAAATTTATTGTAAATACTTGCATTCGATTAACACTTTAAGTTAATTTAAGTTATAACCTGCTAATTTGTTCATTAGAATTTTTGGCTAAATATTGAAAAATAAGAAACTTAATTTTTTTTTGTTCAGGCTTCTAGAAGGATATTTTGGGCATTTAACATAATTGCCATTAAACCGTCAAAACATATTGACTTGATGGCCGACAGGGGAGGGAGGGCTACCTCATAGAATGTGAAAACTAAACCTCCCTTCGGCTCACCAAAGATAAAAAAAAAAAGGGTATCAAGAAACAATTCAATATTCTCTTTAAAACTGAAAATGATTTGTACATGAAACGATTGAGATTCTCAAAATTTTCTATCTCTTTAGCAAATTTGGGTTGGCAGAACAATTCAGAATGTGTGTTTTAATTCAATACGCGTGTAATATCAGAGTACGTGTATAAATAGAGATTAACAATGACGATTTGAAAATACTTTGTAATACAATGTATTTTCAAAACGTCAAATCTTTGTTGTTTATCTCTATTTAAGCTTAAGTGGTATCTTTTCTTTTTCTTTTTCTTTTTTTATTTTTAATAATTGTAATCTAAAATATCGTAATCTAAAATATCGTGATCTATATATAAAATAAACTCGCGTTTTTAAAAGATAAAAATTTTGCTCCAACATCTTTAGTTAAAACAATTAATGTCTTCATTTAATAGAGGATCAGAGTTCAAAGGGAAGACACAAGGTTCTTCACCACTTGATATACTCTTATTAGTAAGAGGTTGAATGGCAAATCGTCGCTCTGTTACAGGTAGCTGCAGAAATTTAGTTAACAAAGACGTATCTAAAAATAAACCAGCATTTTACCCTTAAAACATTCGACAATATTTGTGTCGAGGTTTAAGATGATTGATGATTCTCAAGATGATAGGAGTGAAGATAACAAATTAATTTACCTCTTTGGCTTCTCGAGACGAGACCTTTATCAACAGTCAGTGTAGCTTTTTTTGATGGTAGTTTCAATCTGGCTTGCGCATAAGAATAGTAAAATGCAAAGTTACTACCAATAACTGAAACTGGTAGAGCGACTATTAACAAACCTGTGCATGCACACATCGCACCAACAATTTTAGCGTTGACGGAGTTTGGTACCTAATGACGTAAAAAATAATCGCATTATATAAAATAAAAATGATAATTTAATTAAAAAATAGTAAACTTAAAAAAGTATGCATTGTAAAAAGACAAATTATTTATTGCATTCCAAAACCTAAGAAAGCTGTTTACCATATCTCCATAACCAACCGTTGTCATGGTAACTATTGCCCACCAGAAGTATTCTGGGATGCTCGTTAGCAAGATTTTATTTGCACTCTAAAAAGGAAAAGTACTTCACAGAAAATTTTAAATGTAATAATTATGAGCTTTTTTTTTTACCAAGCACACACCTTTTCAGCGTAATAGATGAGCGTGGAGAAAATAACCATGGGAATCGTTACCAACAAACACAGTAACATTAACTCGTTCATGCTCGCTTTCAACGTTTGGACAATTATTTGCATTCCTGTGAGTTGTTTAAAAAATCGAAACAAACGAAATATGCGTATTAGACGAAATACAAACAAGAAGTCTAAAGTGTGAACTTTCACAAAAATTGCGATGTAAAATTGTAGAGTCGAGATTAGGTCAACGTAAGTTAAACACGAGCTAAAAAAAACCACATAGGAAGGGCAACAAACAAGTCTAGTGAGAAATTCTAAAGTAAATATAAAGCAATAGCAGCATTCAAGAAGGTCGAACAATGGTTGGTATTTAAAGAATTTAGGGACAGTTTGCATGCAAAATGTTGTTATTGAGGTAACTATCACCAACATTGATATCAATGCAACAAGCTAAAAAAAAAAAAAGACGTCTAACTTAATAATATTTTAAAAATTCTTTAAATCATTTAAATGGAAAACGCAAATTACCGGCGATGGTTTAAAAATTGTTTGGCTGGGGATGTTTGGATGAAAGCCAAAAAGTTTCTTACCTGTGCATATTTGGATGAAAACGGCTTCTCGAGAAGTGCCCAAACTTTTGGTCTATACATTGGAATTAGGGTTTTCAAATTTTTTATATTGAAGTTATATTTTTTAATGTTATTTTCTTCCTGATCATCGCGAAAATTTGTTACAACGTCATCAAACATTTTCAAATTATGTTGAGCATCGCGATGTTGAGTATAGCTGCCCCAGCAACAGGGTTCCATCATTAATTCGTCAATTCCCCAAAACTGGAGCTCCTTCGTGTAATTAGCAAAAACTTATTATTAAAATGGAAAACTTTTTTTTTATGTTTTTTAAATGCATCTAGAGTACAAGTTTTAAAACAACTTATTGAGTGCTTATTGAAGTCTTAGGCCATATTTACTTAATCAGTTTAAAACTCGTAAAACATTTGTATACTGATGAAATCAACCCTGGGTGGGCTACCCTCCCTTTACAGAAGCTCTTCATGCTTTTTGATTTTTTTTCCTTGATTTATGAAACATATTACAATTATTCACATTCTCAAGACGGTGTAAGCCTTCCTAAACATATTGTTAAAACCAACCCAGGGTGGGCTATTATAATTCCGCCCCTCAGCACAATTGAGTCTGTAAAGTAGAAATAGTGTTCAAGAACAAAGTTATTTGTTACCATAGTAATTTATTACTATAGTAAATAAATATTACTAATATAAATAGTTGTAATAAAAGATATTAATTACCTCTTCAAAAAGGGAGCCACAGACGTCATTTGGGCAATGTAATTTTCCAGTTCGACAGTAATTCAAAATATTTTCAAAACAACCTGAATGTCTGTCAAAAAAAAACTCATTCGAGTCAAAGTCTTTAATTTTAAGAGCGGTTTCGGCGATCCAAAATAAACGCGTATCTGGGAAATTTTTTATAGTGTTAATGTAACACTCGTGTTTAATTCCTCCCACGTTTATTACTACTCTTTCCACCACGTCTTTAATGAAGTTCTTTGATTGATCTTTATCAGATAAATTTTCATCGGGGTTCATTTCTTCACTTTCTTCACCAAACAGATCCAACATGCTATACCAGTTTTTTTTTATATAAAAAGTAAAACAAAATAGCAATTACAATACATCAATGGATTTAAGATTTTATATTCAAAAATGCTTCACAGTGGATATCGCATTAATATTATATCAATAAAAACACATATACACATATACACACACACACACACACACACACACACACACACACACACACACACACACACACACACACCCGCACACACACACACACACACACACACATTTATATATATATATATATATATATATATATATATATATATATATATATATATATATATATATATATATATATATATATATATATATGCCGTAAAATTAAAAAGAAGTAAAAATAAAAGATAACAATTACAAATATAAAAACTTAAAAATAAAAAGAAGACCTTTGTTGGTTTGCACACATTTTTAACAAGATGCGGGTTCTAATAACATTTACGATGATATTTACGATGATATTGTTATTAATTTCACAAAAGGAGTTACCTTAAACTTCTTATTTAATCATCTGAATTTATTAAACAAACAAATAAACTGATGTTAGAACATAAATTTTATTGTTCAATGAGTTTTCAATAATTCTATTGATTACGAATTTTCATAACTAATTTTACTTGCAGACTCATTGTATTACAATTGCTTTACTCGCAACCCATTTATCTTAAAAAAGTAGATTGTGCACTAAATGCATTACTTTTCTTCTTGTTTACAGTAAATGGGTTTCCTAATTGAATTTAACCTCTGAGGAGGAGAGTTGAGAAGAAATTGGTCTATTGCAGAGGAGACTGTTACTTTATTAAATTAATTTTTTTCATTTTTAAATTAAATAAAGGTCGGATAATTGATCAAAATATGAAAATAGGTTTCTGTAATCGCCAGGCTTTTTTCACGTCTCGGACTTTATATATATTTCTTTTCATCCGCAACATAATACAGCATTGTAATTCACAGCTAGCATGTCACAGCTAATTTTATCAAAAAACTCCTGCATTCATATAAAAATATTTAGCCGATATATATATATATATATATATATATATATATATATATATATATATATATATATATATATATATATATATATATAATATATATGATTTGAATGTTGAGATCTTGTATAAGAGTGTATATTATATTAATAATAAACATCAAATAATACGAATTCTCTAAATACAAATATTAATTTATTATGAGAAATTTTCGCTGGATTATAGTTACCAGCATCATCAGCTCGTAAAATTATATATATATATATATATATATATATATATATATATATATATATATATATATATATATATATATATATATATATATATATATATATATATATCGGCTGAATAATTTTATCTTTTGATTAAATATGTAATGCTTTCAGAATAAATCGGCGCCTTATGAATTTTTTTTTGTTTTGTTAAATTATTTCTATAAATCCCATAAAGAAAAAACCAAAAAAGATTTTTACGTAATTTTTAAAGTTTACTTTTAAAAAGAATTCTTCTTTAGTCAACTTATGAAATTAAGACCTCGAATAGTTCTTTGATCATTCCTTATACTAAATCAACACGAATGTTAATTGAGCGGTCAAGCTCTTTTGCATCTCCATGTAGGTGTGTTGATTCGACCTGCATAGATATTACACAAACATTTTCCATTAAAAGTGAAGCTACCCCAAATACGAACACTCTCATTGTCACATTGCAACCTTGGTAAAACAAAGCAAATGAAAGTTACTAGCTTGCCCTTTTCCATAGATCAAGCACTTCTCTCCTTACGCTACCTTAATCTTGTGAGCCTAACTCTGGCCGTCATCATTACTTTTCTAACGACTAATAAACACTAACTTTTCTGCTAAATAAGATAGATTTATCTTTATTTAAAGAATCATTCCATTTTGTTGCTTCGCTAACTGCTTTTCGAACTTCATAAAAAAAACAACTTAAATGTGACTAAACAAATCATCATTAGCAGTTTTATGCAAGCTTTTATAGAAAGCAATCAAATTAAATTTATCTAACTAAATTATCATAAATAATATTTGGATTAAGAAAACAAAATCTTTTTTTTAATATGCACTTAATAAAACTGAATTAGTAAAAAAAAGTAATAAATTAGTGACTTAGTTAGCGATATATTAGATGTATAGCTACCCCCTACACCAATAGCTTTAGAAAAGCCTTTTTTCAATTTGAAGACAAATTTTTCCATTTGAAGACAAATTCATTCAAGTGAGTAAGTCGAAATACTGTAAAAGTTTTCTCTGATTTAACAATAGTAACTTTAGATTCTTGGCCCTCCAGCACCCACCATCAACTGCAACAAAGTTGAATTTGATAATAATAAATAAGAAAACAAGGAAGTTGAGTTACATCAGCTGAAAGGTCGTTTATGATTTTTCTCCTGTTTACTAGCTCATTAAATGAAGCTATTAAAAGAGAATATTTGGCTTTTAGTATATGTCAAATTATTTCTCAAGAGACTACTTATTTTGAAAAGTTCCGGGAAAAAAAGACATTTTTGTTGTGAAAAACAACGAGAAAGAGAAAACAATGTGAAAAAAACTTAGCAATAAAAATGAAGTTTATTAACTATTTTAAGCGGAAAACATCTCTCAATTGGTAAACCTTAATTCAGTTGTTTAAGATCGGAGCACATTTTTTTATCAAACAGGATGCCTAGAAATGTTTGTATTAGTAAAAATAGTTATTTTGTTACATTATGTAATATTGATAAGAAAGTTCCCCTATATTCGCAAGCTTGAAAAATTCCTTACAAATATATTTGTCAACTTTTTTCTAAAACTATTTACTTTTTCTGATACAATCATTATATGAAGACTTAAAATTTTACAAATATTTAAAGATCATAAAATTGTTAAGTTCAATAACGTAAGAACATTTTTTAACAGACCACTCTTCTCTTGTTGGGGGCTCTAGGCATAGCATTGTTTATCTTAAGTAACTCTTATCTTAAGCTTTATTTTAAGCCTTATCTTCAGTTTCATCTTAAGACTTAGAGTGAATGCCAACATCATCAAGCTAACCACAGCTACACTTGAACAGTTATAAGAAATTTTAATACAAGTATTAAAAAAGTAATAGTGACAAATGTTTGACAGAAGCCAATTTAAAAATTGATACACAATAATTTAAATACTAAACTGTACTTATATTGATGATTAACAAAATATTTTGATGTAAAACGGATTTTTTTTTTTTGTATTTGTGATTAAAGCCTAAATCCAAGGTATAGATTACCTTTATTTCAAACTTCTTTGAACTGAACAAACCAAAACTTTGGATGCTAGAGGAATTTTGTTGAAATCATTTTTCTCGCCGTGACCCAACTCATTTAGTTTTATGAAATTGAGGTTAGAAGAAAAAAAATGCAATCCGAAGATTATTGTGTCTTTCATTAATTTAAGGTCATTAAATATTACTTTTAAATAATAAAAGATTATATTTTTTTATCTTTTATTGTTAGTACTTTGTAAAAATGGCTTTTTTAAACATTCTGGATAGTCAAATGAATTTTCGGTAAAAAAGATAAATATGTATAATAAAAAAATTATGGAAATAAATTAATCACAGTAAAAAAGATGGACTTTTGATTGCATGAAGGTGAAGTTGCACGAAGACAAAATTTGGTGGTACGAAGATGGAATATGGTTGCAAGAAAGTAGAATATGGTTACATTATGGTGGAATGTAATTTTAAGTGGAAGGAATAAGATCGAAAGAGGATTCTTTTTCCCGGCCAATGAGCAAAAAAATGTGAACCCAGTAAAAACGACATGAAAAGATTGTTAAAGACAAAAAAGTTTAATTAATATTTTTATTTATTACGTCATATATATTTCCACCAAAGATCCTCTTGTTGTTAAGCTGTTGTTAAGGCACTTTCTTTTTAGACAGTTAAAAAGAATATAAAGTAGCTGTTATTTTTGAATGTTTAAACAACCCTGGCAATATATTTAAAAACTTTCCAATTTCTTTTTATGGTAAGCTCCTCCGTGTACATTTTATGATAAGCTTTTCTGTGCATTTTCCATTTCTCGTTTTGTAATTTATGAGCCTTAGTATTTTGACACTTATTTAATTTTTAAAATTTTATTTTGAAATCTAAGCTTCAATTAAAGAACTTTCAAGCAGCTCAAAATTGTTTCACATATATCGTCCTGATTAGAATTTATATCCGGTCAATATTTTTT